>NC_064614.1:673628628-673931658 GCF_023898315.1 Schistocerca nitens | reverse complement strand
GAATTCCATGTCTTAAATAGTTTCAAATCTGTAGATTCATGAGATCTTGTCCTTCCCCTTAAAAAAATGGTTCAAATGGCTCTGAGCACTATGGGACTTAACCTCTGTGGTCATCAGTCCCCTAGAACTTAGAACTATTTAAACCTAACTAACCTAAGGACATCACACACATCCATGCCCGAGGCAGGATTCGAACCTGAGACCGTAGCGGTCACGCGGTTCCGGACTGAAGCGCCTAGAACCGCACGGCCACTCCGGCCGGCCCTTCCCCTTAAAGGCGGTATCCGTGTGGTCGAAAAATCGAAGCGACGTCACCATATCTTTATAGAGTATGCCAGGATCATCCCAGTGCATTCCACGATAGAAATGTATTAGCCCACTTTACACTCTTCCGTGTTTTAGAGCACTTCACATCCTTGAAAGTTCTTGGTGATGCAACGTTTTCTGAGAATGTCTCTATACTTTCGGAACCTTCTATGTACGCTATGAAAGCAACAGCTTTAAATATAAATTGTCTATGCTCATGATCACAGAAACCCTGATTGTCTGAAATGATGTCCACACCTTAAGATGTCATTGTGAAATGCTGTGATTATGGCACAGCACCTATTTCAATAGTTAATCACACGGTCATTGTAAGTAGGCTGTTTATGTTTTCTTATTGGTAACGCCACGTAGCACTCTGTATGGAAATAACTGGCTGTGCTGTGTGCAGTCTGTGGCTGCTTTGCATTGTTGTAATACTCGCCATTGTAGCGTTGGGCAGTTGGCTGTTAACAGCGCGTAGCGTTGCGCAGTTGGAGGTGAGCCGCCAGCAGTGGTGGATGTGGGGAGAGAGATGGTTGAGTTTTGAAATTTGTAAGACTGGATGTCATGAACTGCTAAATATATTATGACTATTAAGGTAAATACATTGTTTGTTCTCTATTAAAATCTTTCATTTGCTAACTATGCCTATCAGTAGTTAGTGCCTTCCGTAGTTTGAATCTTTTATTTAGCTGGCAGTAGTGGCGCTCGCTATATTGCAGTAGTTCGAGTAACGAAGATTTTTGTGAGGTAAGTGATTTGTGAAACGTATAGGTTAATGTTAGTCAGGGCCATTCTTTTGTAGGGATTTTTGAAAGTCAGATTGCGTTGCGCTAAAAATATTGTGTGTCAGTTTAAGAACAGTCACGTATAATTGTTCAAAGGGGACGTTTCATCATGTATAACTAGAGCATTCGTCGTAGTGTGTTCTGGGAAATCGACCAAAGCTTCAGATTTAGTCTGTACATCTATAGGTCCACATTTAACTATCTCGCCCTGTTTTGAGCAGTTTATTACGATGACTGGCGCCAGCTCTTTGACTGAGTAGACATCCCTCCTCTTCATAGTACGAAGCATGGAACCTCGTGTACGTGTCATATGCTAGAGTGTGTAGATTTTCACCCCACTACAAGTGTACATTATAGAATTCAGATTTTAGGTAGACTTTGACATTAGTTAACTTGCAATTATCAAATTTCATGGAGTCATTTGCTATGTTCCCTCTTCTATTGGCCTGATATGCAAGTATGATGAACCTGGGCGTCTCCAGCTGAGAGGAGGTTTCCTTAGACCATGTTTGTCTGCTGGCAGTCAGCAGCGCTGGGTACTCGAAAAGCTCCCATGAACGGAGAGATAACGAGAAATACACAGGCATTCAGAACTATTAAAAGCTTCAAATGATGCTCATCCGATATGGTGATGTATGGTAAGTTCCAAAGCTATTATTTTATTGATTCTGATTTCGATCTCCTCTTGAGCTCCTTGAATGTACGAGTTGTTATCCGTTGCACTCTGTACCAAAATTATTTGCCTTTAGCATTCAAAACAATTCACCGCTTGCCCTAAAAGTGTCCCATTAGCGTTTTAAAGGTATACACGCAGCAAATCTCTAAAATCTTCCACTTTTCTATCGGCTTGCTCGTCAATGAACCGTCCATCATTTTCTAAATCGTTCAAATCCGAAGGAAAAGCAGAAACATACGTTTTAAGTGTTGGTGTTATGCCTACATTGCGTGTATTGTCTATCTCGACACCGTTAAGTTCATATCACATCTCGTCAAACATTAATGCTAAAGCATTATGTGTAAGGTTCGACTCCACTGCAGCAGTACCATCCCTTTTCGTAAATTATCCACCAAGATACATGAAACTCTTGCATGGGAGAGTTAAAGCGTCCTGGTGTTGGATAACAATCGGCATGGGGGCTTAATTAAAATAAAATGCAAATAATTTTAATTTTTTGTAGCTGTCTGTCCGATTACGAAGTCTCGTAAACGGTTGGCCCTGACTAGTATTATTGCGCAATCTGACTGCATAGAACAACAACAAAGAATGAAATGGAAATTTTCATTAACACAATTAATTAATTAAGTCCCCAGCAACTATAAAACCTACGAAAGCAAAGCACAAGTGTAACTGTTCTGTATGTGGAAGTATGACTCAACGCACATCTGGCACGGTTCTTCTTCAACAAGACAAGAATTTTTAAATACCAATTATACTGACGTGATAAAAGAAAATTAGAAATACTATAATTGCGCAAAAAAAACCAGAATTACACTCTAATACAAGAACACACGCCAGATGCTTTGTTGACTGAACCTGTAATGACGCATTATTCAGGACATTGAAATAATGAGAAAGAAAAGAAAAGTAGTTTGTTACCTTAATTTATATTGATGAAAAGCACTCTAGACATTACAATCTCTCCACACCGACTCGCTACTATCACATCTCAACAAGAACTTTTCAGTATCACATCTCAGCAAGCACTGACTACTAGCTCATCTCAACAAACACTCCTCACTACGACATCTCAGCACTGACTACCACGAGTTCTCCCAAAGCACTGCCCACTACGAGTTCTCAATAATCACTGCCAGTGGAGGCGGCGGAACAATACTCTCTAGCGCGATCTCTGGCGCTGTGGCTCAGTGTAGCCACCTTTCAAATCCTAATTTCATCTTTCTTGTTACGTGTGGTTGATACGTAAGGATTATGCCATAAGTATTCACAGCGTATAGTACTCACATCATATTCCACCTGGCTAATCATATTGACATCACGGCATGGCTTGAGGCACACTGATTTAAGAAACCCTGATACGCACCTGTTATCACCTTGCTGTTCTGTGGGAAAGTGCCACGATGCACGTTCTGTACTTTGGTTTTATACCTTACGCCCATCCTGTCTCGTTGACAATACGGGGCTCCTATGATCCCTGACTGGTTCAAGCTCCGTGTCGATGCTTCCAGTCCAGCAAGTTAAAGGCCGCCGATTCTGCCTCCAACGGGTCCCGGCTGTTTCAAGACCGTCACCGATTCTGGGTCTCTGCACGTTCCAGGTCACTGCTCGTTCCGATTTGGATGTGGCCACAAAATGACTTCCTCACCGCAAAAATCGACAAGAAAATTATCCTGGCCCACAATACACAGCTCTAGACAGTCCAAAGCCTGAAACGTTACTGGGAGGTAAATATCGTTGGTAGGGGTCTCAACGATCTTACGGCCTGTTCCCACTGATGGGAAGAATCCGTAAATTGTATTATTCAATATGTTGTTGAGATAGGAACTTGTTGCTGCGTTACACTCGAAATGGATTCTACTGACAGCGACTATATCCACCGACTGATCGGATCTGTAGAATTTATGAAGATCTTTCTTCGAACCTGTCCTTATGTGAAACCCTTGATCTTTTCTGTTTTCTTTATTTCCCTTTAGAAAACATCGTTCTTGTGACACACGACTAGCGCTGTACTCGAACAAAGTGTTGAGTGCTATTAACAAAAGATTTAAAACTGATTCCGTTTTTCAGGATCTCCGGATGGCTTTCGACACTGTACCACACAAGCCGCTAGTAGTGAAATTCCATGCTTATGGAATATCGTCTCATTTATGTGACTGGATTCGTTATTTCCTGTCAGATAGGTCACAGTTCGTAGTAACTAACGGAAAGTCACTGAGTAAAACAGAAGCGATTTCTGACGTTCCCCAAGGTAGTGATATAGCGCCTTTGCTGTTCCTTGTCTATATAAAGGATTCGGGAAATAATCTGAGCAGATGACGCTGTCGTTTATCGACTAGTAGAGTCATCAGAAGATCAAAACAAATTGCAAAACGATTTAGAAAATATATCTGAATGGCGCGAAAATTGGCAATTACCCTAAATAAAGGAAAGCGTGAGGCCATCCACATGAATGCTAAAGGAAATCCCATTAAACATCGGCTACACGATAAAGCAGTCAAATCTAAAGGCTGTAATTCAACTAAATACCTAGGAATTACAATTATGAACAACTTAAATTGGGTGGAATGCATAGAAAATGTTGTGGGAAGGCTAACCACAGACTGCGTTTTATTCAAATGGTTCAAATGGCTCTGAGCACTATAGGACTCAACATCTTAGGTCATAAGTCCCCTAGAACTTAGAACTACTTAAACCTAACTAACCTAAGGACATCACACACACCCATGCCCGAGGCAGGATTCGAACCTGCGACCGTAGCAGTCCCGCGGTTCCGGACTGCAGCGCCAGAACCGCTAGACCACCGCGGCCGGCCTGCGTTTTATTGGCAGGACATTTAGAAAATGTAACAGATCTACTAAGGAGACTGCCTACACTACCTCGTCCGTCCTCTTTTAGAATACTGCTGCGCGGTGTGGGATCCTTACCAGATAGGATTGACGGAATACATCGAAAAAGTTCAGAGAAGCAGAGAAGGGCAGCATCATTTGTATTATCGCGAAGTATGGGAGAGAGTGTCACTGAAATGTTACAGGATTTGGGTTGGATATCATTAAAAGAAAGGCGTTTTTCGTTGCGACGGAATCTTCTCACGAAATCCCTATCACCAGTTTTCTCGTCCGAATGCGAAAATGTTTTGTTGGCGGCGAGCTACCTAGGGAAAAACCATTACCATGATAAAATAAGGGAAATCAGAGCTCGTACGGAAAGATATAGGCGTTCGTTCTTTACGCGCGCTATACGAGATTGGAATAATAGAGAATTGTGAAGGTGGTTCGATGAACCCTTTGCCAGGCACTTAAATGCGATTTGCCAAGTATCCATGTACGATGTAGAATTGGTGGGAAGTAATTCGTGCGTAATTCTGACGATCGTTCTTTTGAAGTTAAAGTATACTACATTTCTTCTCGACTGAAAGGTGGATTTTTAATGCACCTCCTTATATGTATGCTTCTTCGTAAACGTTAGGAGAAACATGATGCTCAGATGGCTGCATAGAGGGTACTCGTATTAAGGTCTTGATAGCGATGAAAATTGTATAACTCATGTCTTCTGTCGGTGAAGTATCATTGTACCTCTTCTGGCGGCTGCAAATCTCCAAATTATTTGAAATAGTAGACCCACTCAGTGGGTTTCTCGTCCTCCAGCAACGTTTAAATTCACAATTCCACATCACATGGTTTTCAGTAATGTATCCCACATAAAAACACCACAGAATCTGCCAATGCTGAATTTTTTTCCTGACAAACTTGAGCAGATCTGTATTACTAAGCAGTCTGTCCAGTGTGATAACTAAAGAGTTTTTTGTTATTTATGAAGAGACCTAGTCCTTTCTTGTAGGATTTCAGGTACAGTCCTTTCCCGACGACTGCTGCTTCCATCATGCAGTTAAGTCTTCTTGCTTCTTCTAGCTGCGCCTGGGTGTTCTGTGCGTTCTTCGCTGTTCTGGCAACTGCCGCAGCACCACCAGTCAGTGTACCCGTCACACACTGCGAAGGCAGGAATGAGGAAGCGGATAATTCCATATATGTCTTGGGTATTGGTAGAACCCTGAGTGCCTTAACCGTCCCTTTATTCTTCATGGCGCTTTTAGCTGCATACACTCCTTCTTCTTCTTTGAACACCACTTCTTCTTCATCGCTGTCTTCTTCTTCTTAGGTTCACGACGTACGACGTTCATAACTTGCTTGAAATTCATCACTCCTAGCCCCAACTTAATTTTGCCATGCATGGTTTTATCAACTGCGAATGCCACAATGCGCTGTCCTATACCAATATCCTTTCTTCTGCGTATCGCCTTAGCCTTACCAGCTAAAATTCGATCTGCAGCGTGACGTCCTTCAACGTCATGTTCCAAACACGCCTCGTCAAGCAGGCTAATCCCCTTAGCAACACCAACCACTGTGGCCGAGCGGTTCTAGGCGCTTCAGTCAGGAACCGCGCTGCTTCTACGGTCGCAGGTTCGAATCCTGCCTGGGGCATGAATGTGTGTGATCTCCTTAGGTTAGTTAGGTTTAAGTAGTTCTATCTAGGGGACTGATGACCTCAAATGTTGAGTCCCATAGTGCTTAGAGCCAATTGAACCATTTGAACCCTTAGCACCACGACCCAAACGGTTTTGAAGCTTCATACCAGGTCCGCAGTAATTTTCCCCTTGAATGTGTAATTCCACTCGCAGTTTGTCTAGAATATCACTTCTTCCTATAACGCGTCTCCTATCGAGCATGTTATGCTACTGTGCTGGTTGTGCTCTGTGCACCCAGTTATATAGTAAATCATCAGCATCAATCCAGTTGTTTAGCGTTTCGGGAAAACCAAGACATTTAATTAATGATCTATTCTTTCGACGTCTTATGACACGCTCTATGAGAAAGAAGTGTTGTTCTGAGCTCTTCTGCGTTTACTCTGTGTAAAGGCATCCCAAAATTTCAGTGTCATTATTATCCTTTAAGGTGTAAGTACTGAGATTTGTTCTCTGCACTTTGGAAACTGTGAATATCTCACTCGACTATTTTGTGAGGTGTGACTTCTCAGATGCTGTCTTGTGTTTGAGATATGTTCCACATCACCTAAATTAAATTTCTGTTTACCTGAACCCACCATTTTAACATGAATCCAGCATTTTAATACGATAGTGCACCGTATCCATGAGTCTGTTATCACCAACATCGATTGGTCTCATTTTATTGTGCTATGTTTGGTTCGATTATACTGTGCAATTATTTATGGAGGAATATCTGTCCATTTGTATGAGCCGCGAGGATTAAAACGCATCCACTTTTGACCTTTTATTGTTCTGTTCAGATGATCCACGATACTCGCCTTCAGGTGGGTGAATGTTGAGTTGTGATGTATTCCACACCGCTGCATCACACCCCTCTTCAAATACCTATTGTAAACCTCTACACCAATATTCCCTCATATCTACAAGGTCAGCCTGCCGTAAGCCATCCAAACCTTTAATCCTAAAGTGCCTACGAGGGTATGTTTTGCGTGCTGGTTTGTGCAATTCTCGAACTACTGTCTCATACTTACACGATTATACCTCGCTCTACGCTCTGAAGATACTGAGACAACCTCTTTCGAATGAGCGTTATTTCCTGCAGCAGCTGATACCATAAGCAGTCGTAGTCGAAGTATTACCTTATTGGGGTTGTCATAGTATATATACTGAGGAGATCATTCTGACTCTTTTATGCTGGATGTCAATACCATCACCACTGCTATACTGTCCTTCTAATAATAATAGTTTTAAGATGTATCTGTATTTTGCACTGCGTTGGTTTCCTGCTATTTTGTGTACACCGGTCAATTTTATTATTTCACCGTACTCCAGATCTTTGGGTGGAAATTTTACTGTTCTTGAGGGCTTTAGGAGAAACAAGTTTACTAGATCAGGTGTTCCTTGAAATTTCCTATCCCCTACCTGCATTGCCTTTTTTCATTCAAAGTTATAGGCTGTGTGCCAAACATTGTAGGCTTTTCACCACTGACACCTAATGTTTTGTATATTCTAGTGTCACTGTGATGGTAAATGAAACCGGCAATAGTGTCATCGTCATCATTGTGTAAGTTTGCTGATAGTTCATCGAGAGATTCAGCAACTGTTTAAACATTTCTCGCAGCGCCTGCTCCCTATCCAAACGTCTTAATTCAGCAACCGTAACGTCTCTAGAACGGTCTTCCAAGCAGCGATGACCTCAGGCATAGTTGACGTCTTGCTGCACACATTAAAAAAAAAATTTGCAACACCTCGGTTCCGAGTGTTCCGGAACCTGTACAGAAAATTGGAATAGAGATCAACTTAAACATCATTTCCGCCTTTTTACTGCTCATGAAAACCACATATTGCATGTTGTACCACCATACAGCGAGACCTTCAGAGGTGTTGGTCCAGATTGCTGTACACACCGGTACCTTTAATACTGAGCAGCACGTCCTCTTGCATTGATGCATGCCTGTATTCGTCGTGGCATACTATACACAAGTTCATCAAGGCACTGTTGGTCCTGACTGTCCCACTCCTCAACGGCGATTCGGCGTAGATCCCTCAGGGTGGTTAGTGGGTCACGTCGTCCGTAAACAGCCCTTTTCAGTCCATCCCAGGCATGTTCGATAGGACTCATGTCTGGAGAACATGGTGGCCACTCTAGTCGAGCGATGTCGTTATCCTGAAGGAAGTCATTCACAATATGTGCATGATGAAGACGAATGCTTGGCCAATATGCTGCCGATATGGTTACACTATCGGTCGGAGGATGGCATTCACGCATCGTACAGCCGTTACGGTGCCTTCCACGACCACGAGAGGCGTACGGCGGCCCCACATAATGCCGCCCCAAAACAGCAGGGAACTTCCACTTTGCAGCACTCGCTGGACAGTGTGTCTAAGGCGTTCATCCTGACTGGGTTGCCTCCAAACACGTCTCAGACGATTGTCTGGTTGAAGGCATATGCGCCACTCCTCGGAGAAGAGAACGTGATGCCAATCCTGAGCGGTCCATTCGGCATGTTGCTGGGCCCATCTGTACCGCACTGCATGGTGTCATGGTTGCAAAGATGGACCTCGCCATGGGCGTCGGAAATGAAGTTGCACACCATGCAGCCTATTGCTAACATTTTGAGTCGTAACACGACGTCCTGTGGCTGCGCGAGAAGCATTATTCAACATAGTGGCGTTGCTGTCAGGGTTCCTCCAAGCCATAATCCGTAAGTAGAGGTCTTCCACTGCAGTAGTAGCCCTTGGGCGGCTTGAGCGTCGCGTGTCATCGACAGTTCCTGTCTCTCTGAACCTCCTCCATGTCCGAACAACATCGCTTTGGTTCGCTCCGAGACCTCTAGACACTTCCCTTGTTCAGAGACCTTCCTGGCACAAAGTAACAATGCGGACCCGATCGAACGGCGGTATTGACCATCTAGGCATGGTTGAACTACAGACAATCCGAGCCGTGTACCTCCTTCCTTGTGGAATGACTGGAACTGATCGGCTGTCGGACCCCATCCGTCTAATAGGCGCTGCTCATGCATGGTTGTTTACATCTTTCGGCAGGTTTAGTGACATCTCTGAACAGTCAAAAGGACTGTGTCTGTGATACAATATCCACAGTCAACGTCTATCTTCAGGAGCTCTGGGAACGGGTTGATGCGAAATTTTTTTTGATGCGTGTATATACTAAGCAGGCTGCTTCACAGACTACACCTTATATACGTTTCATTCAATCTTTACAGTTATGTCATGTACTTTCTGTTCAATTCCATCAACTTTTATAGCTGTCTACTTTATTTCTCAGAATAATGCTGGTGTACGTCTCTAGTTCCTTGATCCTAGCATCTAATTCGTTGATTAGTCTCACAAGAGTCTGTGCATACGTCTCTAGCTCCTTAACTTTACATTCCCATCTATGTACAGACGCGTTCTCTGTCTACATCACATACCCATCCTCTAAGACTGAGTGTCTAACGTACTTGCGAACTGGTCCATGGTGTGATGTACACTAACATACGCATCACTTTTTCATAGCTGGCTGTAAGTTCCGTCATATTGTCTTGTCCGATAACTATAATGAGAATTACATTATCCCTCATCAACTGCTTATGGATTCTGGCATGTGTCTGACTCAAATAAAATACAATACCTATATGACGATCAAAACAGAAATAGCGTAGAATTTCATCTCGGTTTTCCATAGCAACATCTTCGAATAAGAATACTGTGTTTGGTTTTACTTTTTCCGGTCGGGGAATTTGACTACTTTGACTGAATGTTGTGTATGTTACACCATCAACAACCAGCAGTATTTTTTGTACTAGCTGCCACTTCAGTTGAATGAGAGTTTTTGAAAAAAGACATACATGCTCAATGCGGACTATATCTGGGTTTGTTAGTAGTGACATGAGAACATTTGTCATGGCACAGTTGGATGGTTCTACAATTATCGTTCTTATGTTATCGGGTAGGAGTACCCCAATCTTCTTCTTCTTCCAGTCTTCTTCCGCGCCTTCAAAGGACCAGACACAACAAATTCCTGATGCTTCACCCACCTGTCTGTGATACTGACTTCAAGTTTTGTGTCCAATGGGCTTTTATAGAAAAAATGAACGCATATAATATTAATACTTGCAGCCACTGTACTGCAGTCATCTTACACACTGAGCAACAATGACTACACCTTACATTATATAGTCACCAGGTAGTTAAATAAAAAAAAACAACGAAGAATTGCGATTGTATATATTTTATTTGCATTTCAGCAACGATACATAGGCTGCATTACATCACAAACAAAAAACAACTGAGTCACTTTTTATAGTATTTCCCGAATAACCGTTTCGTGTATGCAGTAAATTCAGCATGCATTTCTCTCAAACTGATTGGTGTTCCTTTTGCATATTCTTTTGACATGTTGATGCACTGTTATAAATCATTTGCATGTGCGCTATACTTACGGAGATAGTTGACATTGCATTTATACATAGACTGAACACACAGCAGCCCAAGGTTCAGTCCTTCCAGCACAAGGGATAGCACTGTCTGTAGGCTGAAGAGGTTTGTAATGGTGGAGTGTTACACATAAATGGATCGACCTACAGATCTCACTACGAGTGTCATTCCGTCATACAACGATGTTACAGATACACCAAGTGATCAAAAGTATACGGACACCTGGCTGAAAATGACTTGCAAGTTCGTGGCGCCCTCCATCGGTAATGCTGGAAATCAGTATGGTGTTGCCCCCCCCCCCTCCCCCCCTTAGTCTTGATGACAGCTTCCACTGTCGCAGGCTTACGTTCAGTCAGGTGTTGGAAGGTTTCTTGGGGAATGACAGTCAATTCTTCACGAAGTGCTGCATTGGGGGGGGGGGGGGGGGGCAACACCATACTGAATTCCAGCATTACCGATGGAGGGCGCCACGAACTTGCAAGTCATTTTCAGCCAGGTGTCCGTATACTTTTGATCACTTAGTGCATCTGTAACATCGTTGTATGATGGAATGATGTCGGTCGGTGAGGCTTGGCACGAAGTCGGCATTCCAAAACATCCCAAAGGTGTTCTGTAGGATTTAGGTCAGGACTCTGTGCTGGCCAGTCCATTACAGACATGTTATTGCCGTGTAACCACCCCGCCACAGGCCGTGAATTATGAACAGGTGCTCGATCGAGTTGAAAGATGCAGAGTCGCCATCCCCTAATTGCTTTTCAACAGTGGGAAGCAAGCAGGTGTTTAAAACATCAATGTAGGCCTGTACTGTGATAGTGATACGAAACCAAAAAGGAATGCAAGCCCCGTCCATGAAAAACACGACCACACCATAACACCACCGCCTCCGAATTTTACTGCTGGCACTACGCACGCTGGCAAATGACGTTCACCGGGCATTCGCCATACGCACACCCTGCCATCGGATCGCTACACTGTGTACCGCGCTTCGACACTCCACACACCGTTTTTCCACTGTTCAATCGTCCAAAGTTTACGCTCCTTACACCAAGCGAGGCGTCGTTTGGCATTTACAGGCATGATGTGTGGCGTATGAGCAGCCACTCGACCATGAAATCCATGTTTTTTCACCTTCCGCCTATCTGTCATAGTACTTGCAATGGATCCTGATGCAGTTTGGAATTCCTGTGTGATGGTCTGGATAGATGTCTGCCTATTACACATTACGAGCCCCTTCAACTTTCGGCGGTCTCAGTCAACAGACGGTGTCAGCCTATACGTTTTTGCGCTGTACGTGTCCCTTCACGTTTCCACTTCACTATCACATGGAAACAGTGGACCGAAGGATATTTAGGAGTGTGGAAATCTCGCGTACAAACGTATGGCACAAGTGGCACACCAACACCTGACCACATTCGAAGTCCGTGAGTTCCGCGGAGCGCCCCATTCTACCCTTTCACGATGTCTAATGACTACTGAGGTCGCTGATATGGGGTACCGCCTTATATCTCCTACATCACGAACATATGACCGGAAACTGTCAATCAATTTATTGGCTTTCTGGATCGATTCCCAGTCAGGAATTTGCCTTAGAAGAAGCTTCCGTGTGAACTGGCGTCCCGCAGGGGAAGGCTTGGGGGGTTTCCCATGTATCAAATATCAAAGGGTTGCCGCCACCTGACGCTTTGTTCGGGAATCAGCGCGACTTCCGCTCTGCGCGGCCCACGAAGCAGTCGGCGGTAATACACGAACCGGCCAGCTCGGCGGGCGGCGCATGCTTTGTGATCGAAAGATTTTTAAAAGAGTAATTACGTGTGATGAGTTATTTCGACGGTATTCTTTGCTCGATCGGAATAAAAAAAGACTCATTTAATTAATTATTTTTGTTGTAATTTACAAGATCTGCATTTTCTCAAACAGCAGAGAATTATGAGCAAGAGAGATCCAACCTTTGCAATTTGAATTCTATAAATAAATAATATATCCTTTGCTGTGTAATCGAATTTTCTGTCGTGAGATCCCTTCTATCAGGCATAGACCCACGAATTTCCAGGTGCAGGTGGGAACGAAGGACTGGGGAATTTACAAAAGGGGGAGTTGTTCATTAATTGATCAATTTAATTAAGTAGTTACTCAAATTGATAGAGTGGGAAGGGACCATTCGAATAAGGCCATTCGAATAACTCAGACCTGGAAGTGTACTTATATCAGCGAGGGGGAGGGGAGAGAGTTGGAGGTTTCCAGAGGGACGGGGGAGAGGTGCGGAGGATGGGTAGGGGGTGAGGGTGATTAATTAATTAATTTGATATCAATTTGATGTCAGAGGTGGCGTGTAACAACTGGTTGAGGGCATATCAATCAAAAGAGAACAATGGGTTTGCCCCTGAATGAATGCTTGTCCCTGTTGTAGGCAATCTGCACTAACAAAACACTCTAAAACTGAAGAGCACCTGTACTTTGGCCAGCTCGTTCCCCAGATTTGACACTTGTTGACTTTTCCTGTGGGGATAGCTGAAACACGCTGTGTACAAGGACATACCAGCAGCACCCAATGTTATGCAATGACGTATTACTGCAGCCTGCTCGGACAACAACTGGAAGCATATACCGCCGCTGCTGGTGGTCGTATTGAACACAACTTGATAGCCAACTGTGTCATTACTGGTTACAATCCACATAACTGGTGTATGCCCTTGTCTTTTTGTTTAATGTGTGCTACTACAGGCAGTGTACAAGTGGCAGTACGACAACTTCTCAAAATACTTTATCTCGTAAACGACTCGTATTAGAATCCTTCAACAAACATCACTGATATTCTAATGTGCCTTGCGTTTAGTCTTTCAATGTCAATAGTCATTGTTCTATTTTAAAAAGTGTGAAGTTGGACAAAAGATACACTTTCTAAGTATTATTATAGTCTGTTGATTGGTTAACAGTAAGAGCGTCTGACTACCAATCCGTTCTGTGAATAGCGCACATCAATAGCACTTTCCATTTCCGCAATGTCTATGATTCAAGTTTTAGCTGATTTACTCTGAATAATAACCAATAATAAATTACTCCATACACGGGATATAATGACATATAAAGACTACAACATAGTCAGTAAAACATAAAACCATGTAACATAAGGGCGGCTGTTTGAAGTGAGATCGGTAAACATGAAATAAAAGATGTTTTTATTGAACTTATCTTGCTCGTTAACTGAACTACGGGGTCCTTTCTTGGAAGAACAGTATACTACTCAAGAGTGTGCTTTGACGCAGCGACTGGCTAAGAAATATTTATGGTACCATTTTAAAATTTTATATAGTGTAGCGTCACATTATGTGTGTCCATCGACCGAATTTAACTGAATAAGTTCTCCAGAAAATGAAAGACTGAGTGAAATTGTAAAAGTTGCGTGATATGACGTGACCTGTTCTGGCGCAGAGCGCCAAAAATTACTGTTGCGATCCGACATACTCAAAAGCGGTCAAAGACATTTTTTAAGCGAACTCATCCAGTTAAATTCAGTCGATGGACACACATAATGTTACAGACGGAAATGCCTCTCGACAGTAGTAGGTATTCATCTGTATTAATGTGATGTTATAAGTCCTTTTCATAGGACTGTTGATAATGACTAGTCAGTTGAAACCTTCACAAACAAACCGTATTTGCCAATAACAGAGCAAATATGAACCTTGGCCTTGGACTGTTGCGCATTTTACGAAATAGTTGTTGATCCAAAAACTGTAGTTCAGCTTAATGATAGTCTTATTCGTAAGCAGTTCAATTTCATGTTACAGAAATGAAGTTAATAAGAGTCAGCTGCGACGGGTAGTTTTATTGACTTGAATAATGTAGATTATGTTGGTCAGACAATTATTCAAAAATTTGGGCTCGCAGTATCTGATAGTACTTTAAGAAATTTTTGTTCCACTTTGTTTTAACGTACCTGGAAGTGAAAGAACAGTTTGTAAGAAGACGCATCATATTGTTGAGCGGAGGCCTGTAGTACATAAGTGTTACGGACTTGATGCCACCTTAAAAGTAACCGTCACCAAAGGGCAACGTCCGGCGCAGCAAATGTCTTTGTCGAAGCTGTTTGCTTCATGAGTAATGGAAATGAAACAAAGCACTTCATCCAACAGTTTCTATCAGTAACAATCGATTGAGGTTTTTTTTTATTGATGCGCATCACAGATACTCACCTGACAAAACCGATCCAAGAGACTGTATTGTGACGGCTCCGGACCACCGTCGGCCGCCTGCTGGTGGGGACGGGCGGCGCGGGGCGCACAATTAGCGCCTAGTCGCCCAGTCGCGGGTGAAGTCGGATTGCGGCGCTGAATGCGCCGAGTCGCGCCCGGGGCGGCGCTCGGCGCACAATGACCGCAGCGCAGCCCGGCCATTGTTCGCGGCCGCTCACCAGGAAATGAAGCGGAGCGGCGCCGGGCGCCGGGGGGCCGGAGGCGGAGGTAGCGCCGGCGCAACGTCAGTGGCGGGGGCGGGGGGCGGCAGCGGAAGGCGGCAGGCCGCGCCTCGCCACGCCGCGGCCCTTCATTACGGCCGCGCGCTGAATCAACTGGATCTGCCGACTCGTCCTCAACAGCCACCACTGCCGGCCTTCAAGTGCAGCTACAATGCTTTCTCCACAAACTGTGGCAAAGCGAGGAGACTCACCAAACAGGAGTTACCAATGCAGCCGTTTCATCGAACGTCCCACTGCGCCAACTCTGAAATGAAAGTCATGGGTAGTTTTTGAACAATTGTCTGACCAACAAAACTGTAGTTTTGAGCCGGCCGAAGTGGCCGTGCGGTTAAAGGCGCTGCAGTCTGGAACCGCAAGACCGCTACGGTCGCAGGTTCGAATCCTGCCTCGGGCATGGATGTTTGTGTTGTCCTTAGGTTAGTTAGGTTTAACTAGTTCTAAGTTCTAGGGGACTAATGACCACGGCAGTTGAGTCCCATAGTACTCAGAGCCATTTTTGTAGTTTTGACTGCTATATCAGAAATGCTTAAACTACCACGCCTATCAGTTTGATATGCTGTTGGCAAAGATGTTTCTCCTGTCCACGCTAAGCAAGGTATTGTTGCACTCACTGAATCACACAGACTCATTGCCGGCTGTCTGAAATTTACTTACATTAATCTTCAACGTTGCTGGAAGAGCTCTACTGGAGATTCGACAGCAGGCAACTACCTTGAAACACAGAATGTAGTGCTACAATACCGTACCCACAAAAAGCCAGTCTATTCGATTAACCAATAGTTAAAGGCAAGATACACGGTAACTTCCTCAAAGCAATCGATTATTTCGAATAAGCGAACTAACAGTAAAGTGGAAATGTCGTCAACTTCAAAAGATCCTCAATAAATGGAACCGCTACAGTCACACGTCCTCTGTTCCACACGTTGCGATGCAAGGGAAATTTAATCAGCACATAATGGTGACAGTGCAACCAGACAGTCCTGCGGACTCTGAAGTTAGTGCTCGTTGATGCAATGCACCTGCACCTTTGGCCCAGGGGTAGCGTCTTTGATTGATAATCAAAACGTCCTCGGTCTCGGGTCCGAAACCCACCACCGCCTAAATTTTGATTAATAATCAGCATTTGGCTGCCGAAGACTTCCGGCAAAAGAAATCACCTTCACTCTGCCTTGCAAAATAGGGTGGGAAACTGCCCCTAAGGACGGAAGAATGAGCAATGATCAACGGCGTGAGGATGCAGAAAGCAATGGAACTCACATAACATCTATCCACAGGAGATGTGGCCTCTAACTGAAAAAGTGCATGACGATCTACCCATTTGCAAAAGATTCCGGAATACTCCCTCATTCGGATCTCCGGGAGGGGAACGCCAAGGGCGAGGTGACTATGAGAAAAAGATTGGATAATCAAGGAAAGGATAACGTTGTACGAGTCGGGGCGTTTAATGTCAGTAGTTTGAACGTGGTAGGGAAACTAGAAAATCTCAAAAGGCAAATGCAAAGGCTCAATCTAGATATAGTAGGGATCAGTGAAGTGAAATGGAACGAAGACAAGGATTTATGGTCACTTGAATATAGGGTAATATCAACAGCATCAGAAAATGGTATAACGGGAGTAGGATTCGTTATGAATAGCAAGGTAGGGCAGAGAGTGTGTTACAGCAAACAGTTCAGTGATAGGATTGTCCTTACCAGAATCGACAGCAAACCAACACCGACAACGATAGTTCAAGGTATACATGCCGACGTCGCTAGCTGAAGGTGAAGAGAGAGAGAAGGTATATGAGGATACTGAAAGGGTAACACAATACCTAAAGGGAGATGAAAATCTAATAGTCATGGGGGACTGGAATGCAGTTGTAGGGGAAGGAGTAGAAGGAAAGGTCGTAGGAGAATATAGGATTGGGACAAGGAATGGGAAAGGATAATGACTCATTGAGTTCTGTAATAAATTTTAGCTAGCGAATACTGTGTTCAAGAATTACAAGAGCAGGAGCTATACTTGGAAAAGGCCGAGTGATACGGAAAGAGTTCGGTTAGATTACGTCATGGTCAGACGAAGATCCTGAAAGCAGATGCTGGATTGTAAGGCGTACCCAGGACCGGATATAAACTCAGATCACAATATAGTAGTGATGAAGAGTAGATTGAAGTTTAAGACATTAGTCAGGAAGAATCAATAAGCAAGAAAATGGGTGCGGAAGTACTAAGGCATGGCGAGACGCTTGAAGTTCTCTAAGGCTACAGATACAGCAATAATAAATAGCTCAGTAGGCAGTGCAGTTGAATAGGAATGGACGTCTCTAAAACGGACCGTCACAGAAGTTGGAAAAAAGTAGGTAGTTACAAAGAAACCAACTACGAAGAAACCATAAGTAACAGAAGAAATACTTCAGTTGATCGATGAAAGGAGGAAGTACAAAAATGTTCCGGGAAACTCAGGAATACAGAAATACAAGTCGCTGAGGAAGGAAATACATAGGAAAGGGAGGGAAGCTAAGACGAACTGGCTGTATGCAAAATGTCAAGAAATCGCAAAAAAATTATTATGTGAAAGGCCGACTCAGCATACACGAAAGTCAAAATAATCTTCGGTAACATAAAAGCGAGGGTGGTAACATTAGGAGTGCAACGGGCATTTCACTGTTAAATGCAGAGGAGAACGTGCATGGATGGAAAGAGTACGTTGAAGGCCTCTATGAGGGGGAAGAATTCTCAGATGTGATAGAAGAAGAAACAAGAGTCAATTTAGAAGAGATTGGTGATCCAGTGTTAGAATCAGAATTTAAGAGAGCTATGGAAGACTGAAGATCAAATAAAGTAGAAGGGATAGATAATATTCCATCAGAATTTGTAAAATCATTTGGAGAGTGGTAAAAAAAATGGCTCTGAGCACTATGCGACTTAACTTCTGAGGTCATCAGTCGCCTAGAACTTAGAACTAATTAAACCTAACTAACCCAAGGACATCACACACATCCATGCCCGAGGCAGGATTCGAACCTGCGACCGTAGCGGTCACGCGGTTCCAGACTGAAGCGCCTTTAACCGCACGGCCACACCGGCCGGCGGAGAGTGGTAACAAGACGACTATTCACGTTGGCGTGTAGAATGTCGGGGACATACCACATTTCCGAAAACTGGAAGAGCTGATAAGTGCGACAACTATCGCACAATCAGTTTAACAGCTCGTGCTACCAAGTTGCTGACAAAAATAATATACAGAAGAATGGAAAAGAAAACTGAGGATGTGCTAGATGAAGATCAGTTTGGCTGTAGAAAAGGTAAAGGCATCAGGGAGGCAATTCTGACGTTGCGGTTGATAGTGGAAGCAAGACTAAAGAAAAATCAAGAAATGTTCATAGGATTTTTTCGATCTGGAAAAAGCGTTCTACAATGTAAAATGGTGCGAGATGTTTGAAATCCTGAGAAAAACAGGAGTAAGCTGTAGGGTGAGACAGGTAATAAACAATATCTTGAGGATGTTTTTGGTCTCTCGTTGCAACTACAAAAATGCGTGATTTTTTTTACCAGACACGTTTCGCCTTATTGAGGTAAAGCAGAGGTAAAGCATCATCAGTGGTGGTGATATTTCGGCTGATTTCTCGCTTACACCTGGAAATGATGTCTGCTAGCACATCGATGTTTTTTTTTTTTTTTTTTTTGAAACTGATAACAGAAAAACATCGATGTGCTAGCAGACCGCATTTCCCGATGGAAGCGATAAATCACCCGAAAAATCACCACCACTGGTGATGGTTTACCTCAATAAAGCATAACGAGTCTGGTGAAAAACTCACGCATTTTTGTAGTTGCAACGCAGACCAAAAATACCCTCAAGAATTATAAAGCAACTACAGCATCAGGATTGATGGTCACTATGCTACTCTGAGATGAAGAGGTTGGCACAGGAGGGTAATTCGTGGCTGGCCGCATCAAACCAGTCAGAAGACTGATGACGTAAAACAAAAAAAAGAGGTTGTGCTCCCGTAACGCCCTTCAACGGTTAAGCTACGGACGAAGTGCGGCAGTGTTACGACACAGGACTCGCCAGCGGGAGGCTATCAGTCTATCCGTTGCCTTCCCTAAATCACCTACAGCAGTTGCCGGGATGGTTGCATTCTAAAGGACGAGGCTCCTTTCCCTAACTGTCCTTCCCTCTTCGAGCTCGTGCTCCAGCTCTAATGGCCTTGTAGTCTACGGATATTCAGACCTTTCTGTTTAATTCTTGAGGAACCACTGATTGCGGAACATGTTACAGTAGGCGTATTGCTTGATAATGCATTAGTAAAAGCCTCTGTAATGGTAGCCTCGACACCCGAGTTGCTCTCTAGCACTACCTTGTTCAGCACTAATACTGGCTACTCCTGGAAAGAATCGACGAAGTCCAGCGAAGATATTGTGGTGTGAAAACATACTTTTAGTACTGAAACTTATCGGCCCGTACGGAGAGTCAGAGACAAAAATGCTAGGGAACAATTAATATTCTGACGGCTCTGGAGCAACGCCATCAGGACGTGACGCTGCTGCACTCTATAAATCACACAACCGAATCGAAACCAGACAGTTGCTACTATCCTATCAAGCTCATCGCCACGCGCCATATGAGTAACAGTATACCGGCAGTGACTTAGCAAGGAATTTTGTGGAACAATGATTCGGACTTGCGGCTCATTAAGAGTTTCGTTGTTTCAATTGTTTTCATTAAATGAAACAACAAGTTTACTGTTACCAGTCACCGTTTTATTTATTTCCACGACGCGTTTCGAAGGTTTAAACTTCCATCATCGGGTGGATTTACATTCAATCTTGACGTAATTTGGGATGACGTTATTCTTAAGACAATTCCTATTGAAGTGTATGTGTTGTGTCGTCATTGCGACCTTTTCTGCACTGTTTTTGTACTCGAAAATAGCCTTGATTGCCTGACTGGGTAGATTAACTTTAAATGCGAACATTTTAGGTTAGGCTTTACCGTGACTGTTACTGACATTAAATGAAACAACAAGTTTACTGTTACCAGTCACCAGGTTTAAACCTTCTAAATGCGTCGTGGAAATAAATAAAACGGTGACTGGTAACAGTAAACTTGTTGTTTCATTTAATGTCAGTAACAGTCACGGTAAAGCCTAACCTAAAATGTTCGCATTTAAAGTTAATCTGCCCAGTCAGGCAATCAAGGCTATTTTCGAGTACAAAAACAGTGCAGAAAAGGTCGCAATGACGACGCAACACATACAGTTCAATAGGAATTGTCTTAAGAATAACGTCATCCCAAATTACGTCAAGATTGAATGTAAATCCACCCGATGATGGAGGTTTAAACCTTCGAAACGCGTCGTGGAAATAAATAAAACGGTGACTGGTAACAGTAAACTTGTTGTTTCATTTAATGTCAGTAACAGTCACGGTAAAGCCTAACCTAAAATGTTCGCATTTAAAGTTAATCTGCCCAGTCAGGCAATCAAGGCTATTTTCGAGTACAAAAACAGCGCAGAAAAGGTCGCAATGACGACACAACACATACACTTCAATAGGAATTGTCTTAAGAATAACGTCATCCCAAATTACGTCAAGATTGAATGTAAATCCACCCGATGATGGAGGTTTAAACCTTCGAAACGCGTCGTGGAAATAAATAAAACGGTGACTGGTAACAGTAAACTTGTTGTTTCATTTAATGTCAGTAACAGTCACGGTAAAGCCTAACCTAAAATGTTCGCATTTAAAGTTAATCTGCCCTGTCAGGCAATCAAGGCTATTTTCGAGTACAAAAACAGTGCAGAAAAGGTCGCAATGACGACACAACACATACACTTCAATAGGAATTGTCTTAAGAATAACGTCATCCCAAATTACGTCAAGATTGAATGTAAATCCACCCGATGATGGAAGTTTAAACCTTCGAAACGCGTCGTGGAAATAAATAAAACGGTGACTGGTAACAGTAAACTTGTTGTTTCATTTAATGTCAGTAACAGTCACGGTAAAGCCTAACCTAAAATGTTCGCATTTAAAGTCAATTGTTTTCGCTTCGCAACGAATGTTCACTAAGTGAACCCCAAGACTTGCAATCCAAGTGCTACGTGTCACTGCAAGTGGGTTGCAATGAGCATGTTAAAATACTCTTCTATTTTGGTATCAAGGTTCGATACCAAAATTCTTGTAGTTGAGACGAGGTTCTTCTCCAATGCATCTCGCAACACCGTAGTACATAACGTGTTAGTGAGACCAAGCAGTTAGTAACATACAATGTGCACAGAACCTCATGCAAGCAGCTGGAAGCTGTGACCTCCCCTTCCGCCCATGTTCAAGTTCTGTATTTGAGGATCAAAATGTATCGTGTGTCTAACTTATTCCAGAAATGTGCCTGTGAGAAAACTACAAATAACTTTAGAATTTTCAGGGTAGTTTAAATGAGAACATGACATTTACTTGAACTGTATATATTGTCAGTTAAGAAAATCGATATCGCCTTATTCAAGTTCTAATCTCATTCACGCAGTTATTCAGCTCCCAAAAGTAAAAGAGAGAGGTCATGCTTGTTAAGACTTTTCCCAAAATAAGCAAATAAATAAATAAAAGGTAAAGAAAATGTACTTACGCATCGAGAAGAGCTTGTCTCACGACGTGCCATCATATTCAACCGTGATCGGAGATGAAATGTTCATGCGCATCACGGAATTTTAATGCATCTCTCCAATTTCTTCGCTAACAGCTTCACATTTTTGTAATTCTCTCCTTATCAGCACCGTCCTTCGTAACTACACTAAGTCATCAAAAGTATCCGGACACCCCCAAAAACATACGTTTTTCATACTGGGTGCATTGTGCTGCCACCTACTGCCAGGTACTCTATATCAGCGACCTCAGTAGTCATTAGACTTCGTGAAAGACCAGAATGGGGCTCTCCGCGGAACTCACGAACTTCGAACGTGGTCAGGTGACTGGGTGTCGCTTGTGTCAGACGTTCGTACGCGAGATTTCTACACCCTTAAACTTCCCTTGGTCCACTGTTTCCAGTGTGATAGTTAAGTGGAAACGTGGAGGGATGTGTACAGCACAAAAGCGTACAGGCCGACCTCGTCTGTTGACTGACAGAGACCGCCGACAGTTGAAGATGATCGTAATGTGTAATAGGCAGACATCTATCCAGATCACCACACAGGAATTCCAAACCGCATCAGGATCCACTGCAAGTACTATGACAGTTAGGTGGGAG
Source organism: Schistocerca nitens (assembly GCF_023898315.1). Classification (NCBI taxonomy): domain Eukaryota; kingdom Metazoa; phylum Arthropoda; class Insecta; order Orthoptera; family Acrididae; genus Schistocerca; species Schistocerca nitens. The sequence goes on along the minus strand of NC_064614.1, from coordinate 673,909,252 downwards.
GTGAGAAAACTTGGATTTCATGGTCGAGCGGCTGCTCATAAGCCACACATCACGACGGTAAATGCCAAACGATGCCACGCCTGGTGTAAGGAGCGTGAACATTGGACGATTGAACAGTGGAAAAATGTTGTGTGGAGTGTCGAATCACGGTAAACAATGTAGCGATCCGATGGCAGGGCGTGTGTAAGGCGAATGCCCAGTGAACATCATCTGCCAGCTTGTGTAGTGCCACCAGTAAAATTCGGAGGCGGTGTGTAATTGTGTGGTCGTGTTATTCATGAAGTGGCTTGCACCCTTTGTTGTGTTTATCACAACACAGGCTCATACTGATGTTTTAATCACCTTCTCCCTTCCCGCTGTTGAAGAGCAATTCGGGGATGGCGATGGCATCTTTCAACACGATCGAGCACCTGTTCATAAAGCACGGCTTGTGGCGGAGTTGTTACATGACAATAACATCCCTGTAATGGACTGGCCTGCACAGAGTTCTGACCTGAAACCTATAGAACATCTTTGCGACGTTTTGAAACGTCGACTTGGTGCCAGGCCTCACCGACCGACATCGATACCTCTCGTCAGTGCAGCACTCCGTGAAGAAGCGAGAGTGGAAGCTGTCATCAAGGCTAAGGGTGGGCCAATACTATATTGAATTCTAGCATTACCGATGTAGGGCGCCACGAACTTTTAATTTATTTTTAGCCAGGTGTACGGATACTTTTGATCACGTAGTGTATGTCACTTACACGTGGCCCCCAACACTCAACCTAATCGATGCCGTAATCAAAGAAAAGGTCGTCAACGCTCTCTGAAATGTGCAGCAGTTCTAGAATCCAAAGAGCACAAGTGTAAGAGGCACCGTACGTTGAAGCACAGCTGACACGAATGGTGTACGTTGCGTTGTGTATCATGACCAATATTCTTCACTCATTAACAACGGGTCTTAGAGGTATATTCATTACGAAGAATAATCTGCTACGTGTAACTCCCGTACCTCGAAGGTTGTCCATCATATACTAATGCAAAACTACTAACAAACATAAAGCTAGAAGGAAAAATTATCAATATTAGAATCTCGAGAATCTGATTTTGGCTTATGAAACAATGAAGTTCTCAGTTATGAAACCATTTCGTAAACTACATACTAAAATGCAATGATTTGTGCATGAAACCGTCTATGTAGCCTGATATATGAATTTATTTATACTCCCTTCACCATATCAGAACTTAGAATTTGTAAAACGAAGTTCAGTTTCAGTATCCATAAAACCTAACCACAGGTTTCATTGATACTGACGATAAATTTACACTCTCTAGGTTCTGATCTGATGACGGCGGAAGCTGAAAGTACGTTATAAGTAAAGGATTATATTAAGAATCAGGAGGCTTTATTCAGAAGTTGTCAACAAAGATCGATACTGATTCGGGAAATTTATATTCTTCATTAATGAAATACAATTACGTAGCAGCAAGAGAAATGTACTAGAGTGGTAAATAGATAAGGAACTTTGACGTTTAGTTCCTCGTTGATTGAAGATCATTACGTACAGCACCCCAGCATTCACATAAATTGGTGACAACGACAGTCTAGATTGCAATGATATTTACTACGACCGGTTCATCTTCAGAATGAGGGCCCCTTTTGGTTTGTACTGGCGGCTCCTCGGCTGTTCTCGTGGTATAACAATCTTGGCTATGGACAATGTCGTCTAAATTTGTGTTATCCAGTATTTACATAAGTGATTTCTCCGGAAATAACGGGAAATCTAAAACAGGGAACAAATGCAGATTAAAACTATTTGGTCTTGAAAACTTCTGCTTTGTCAGAAATAAGTTCTTGAATGGTTTTAAATAACTACTTATATACACTGATGAGCCGGATCCTGTAGAGACATCTTTTAATGATTACAGCCACTGGGGAATCATATTCGTGGCCGTCTCACATCTCAAAATGAGTCACTTTTTGTCTCTCAGGGTGCATTCTTGTGTATCACCCAAATATATGTGGCGATCCTATTAAATATACAGGTATTGGTTCATTGGAGCACGTGGTTTGTGATCGAAGTCGCTTCCACAGACTGGTGTAAAGTTTCATCACCTATACCGTAGGATGACCATATGCAACACACAGGGTTCCTGTATTGCTGCTTCATAAGCAGTTTAATACATTGTTTTTTTCTTCAGTTGTAACATATTCAATCAGTGTACACTGCCATCCACTTTGTTTTTTATACCATGACCTACAGACCTGTGTCAGCTGCTTCTAAACCGACGTTAACATGGTTCGATCCTCTGGCTCTCACAGAACTCGATTGAATCCAGTCGCCTCCAACCGCGTATTCCACATTTGCAGTGCGTTTGCTCTGTTTTCTGTGTGTCTGTGTATGCGCAAGTGTCGCGGATGGACCCAGTCCCAGTACATCGCTCCATATCAGTGGCGTCTTTCCAGTCCCGACCGTCCACTGGGTACCGCATTATGACTGACTGACACCACTCCGTTGAGATGGAGGGAACCTTGATGGAACACTGGATATCTGCTACTTGTCGCTGTGGAACATGGGATTAAATATAGAAGTCATCACCTCAGTGCAAATCAGAAAAATAGTGGATTTGCGCTAGGTGCCGGCAGCTGTACTACATTTACAAACAGTTTTAGAACACGGAACGAGAGGTTATGTCATAATCGCATGGGTAGAAGTGACATAAGAAATCGATAGAATTCCGAAAAATGATAGAAAATACACATAAATTCAGCGAAAATACGCTTAAATGCGGGGAAATTGAGGAAGTAATTGCGTGTGTTCTGGTTGGCACAGAACAATTCTTGTACATGGAAATAAGCATGTGACAGCAAGAGGAATCTGAGAAAACTTCGACATGGAAGCGAAGTCACTTTTTTCCGTCGAGGCAGCATTCTGCTGTATGTCTATTGTGGTAACAGTGATCCACGGGAGTTGACTACTGTATTTGACGCTTTTCAGGAAAACAGAGAACCATCTTCCTCTAAACTTACACGCATCTGCGCTAAAGGATAACAGAGAGTGGCCGGGGTGATCGATTGAGATGGAGCTGTAACGAGGTACGATTTAATGGCAGACTGATGGTGCATTCAGAGAGGGAGGGAGATGTTGGCGGAGGTCATTTGACCATTTTTCCGCTATTCTGTCAGGATGCATCAGTCGCGTGACACAGCATGCGTTCGACTCGTGTACAACCACGTGTTGTTTATTTGACTTAGAGCACTATTTGCGATCGTTAACAGCAAACCTCTCCGCCATCACCACGTGTTGTTTGTTTGACTTAGAGCATTGTCTACTTGCGATCGTTAACAGCAAACCTCTCCGTCATCAGAGGACTTCCATCTCATGTGTGAAGAAACATGACCATTCTGTTTCGACACATTCCTCTAACGAACGAAGATTTATGCAATGTACTCCATTCTCTTGTCACATCTTGGGTATAAAAATCGATACCTCGGTTTCATATCTAAGATGATTCCAAGTTAACGATAGGTGTTTGTGAGACGCTACAATCCCCATGTATACATCTCGTTGACAGATGTCCTGTTTACAGAGTTAGTGGCGGCATGACGTGTAATTTCACATATCGGACGCTGCTGCTATGCATTTATCTGTTTCCTTGTAAGAGGTTCCATGATGCTACTCCAGGAGGGTGTAAAATGCATGTGCTCAACGGAAAATATTGAACGCTACAATGATGATTTGGCCCTGTCTGACTACCCCCTGAAGCAGATATCAGGATCTCTTAATGCTCCTTAACATATAAATTACTTCCTCAACATATGAATGATTAAGGCAACTAATACTACTAAATGATAAACGTTGTTTCTTATTATACATTTATTGTAGATTAAAAATAAATCCTTTATATTACAATTGTCTATATTTCCTGACTAAAAATTGCTGATGCATTGCCCAACTCTGCCCCTTTTTATGGCCACGCGATCTAACATAAATAACGTGAAATGACTGACATCATCTACGTACCAAACACTAGAAGACACTACTTTCAAAGATGATCTACGGTAGTATGGAACCTCAGTGGAAATAAACTAGCGTGATCACAGCTGTTTAGCTTTATAGCCCTAATAAGCCGAAGCAATTAGCAATATCAACGTAAGTACTGCGTCTGGTTCGTCGGAGTGATGGTTCTCGTACACGTCTGCGACGATGGCAGAGCTCCAGCCACAAAATAAAACTCTTTCAAACACTAGGACGGCAGAAGGCGGTCCTCTGACTGTTGTTGTTGTTGTGGTCTTCAGTCCTGAGACTGGTTTGATGCAGCTCTCCATGCTACTCTATCCTGTGCAAGCTTCTTCATTCCCAGTATGCACTGCAGCCTACATCCTTCTGAGTCTGCTTAGTGTATTCATCTCTTGGTCTCCCTCTACGATTTTTACCCTCCACGCTGCCCTCCAATACTAAATTTGTGATCCCTTGATGCCTCAGAACAAGTCCTACCAACCGATCCCTTCTTCTAGTCAAGTCGTGCCACAAACTCCTCTTCTCCCCAATCCTATTCAGTACTTCCTCATTAGTCATGTGATCTACCCATCTAATCTTCAGCATTCTTCTGTAGCACCACATTTCGAAAGCTTCTATTCTCTTCTTGTCCGTACTAGTTATCGTCCATGTTTCACTTCCATACATGGCTACACTCCATACATATACTTTCAGAAACGACTTCCTGACATTTAAATCTATACTCGATGTTAACAAATTTCTCTTCTTCAGAAACGCTTTCCTTGCCATTGCCAGTCTACATTTTATATCCTCTCTACTTCGACCATCATCATTTATTTTGCTCCCCAAATAGCAAAAGTCCTTTACTACCTTAAGTGTCTCATTTCCTAATCTATTTCCCTCAGCATCACCCGACTTAATTCGACTACATTCCATTATCCTCGTTTTGCTTTTGTTGATGTTCATCTTATATCCTCCTTTTAAGACACTGTCCATTCCGTTCACCTGCTCTTCCAAGTCCGTTGCTGTCTCTGACAGAATTACAAAGTCATCGGCGAACCTTAAAGTTTTTATTTCTTCTCCATGGATTTTAATACCTACTCCGAATTTTTCTTTTGTTTCCTTTACTGCTTTCTCAATATACAGATTGATCAACATCGGGGAGAGGCTACAACCCTGTCTCACTCCCTTCCCAACCACTGCTTCCCTTTCATGTCCCTCGACTCTTATAACTGCCATCTGGTTTCTGTACAAATTGTAAATAGCCTTTCGCTCCCTGTATTTTACTCCTGCCACCTTCAGAATTTGAAAGAGAGTATTCCAGTCAACATTGTCGAAAGCTTTCTCAAAGTCTACAAATGCTAGAAACGTAGGTTTGCCTTTTCTTAATCTAGCTTCTAAAATAAGTCGTAGGGTCAGTATTGCCTCACGTCTTCCCATATTTCTACGGAATCCAAACTGATCTTCCCCGAGGTCAGCTTCTACCAGTTTTTCCATTCGTCTGTAAAGAATTCGCGTTAGTATTTTGCAGCCGTGGCTTATTAAACTGATAGTTCGGTAACGCCTGCTTTCTTTGGGATTGGAATTATTATATTCTTCTTGAAACACCACCGTAACTGTTTGTACCGTCGCCGTGTTGTTGGAGCAGGCTTCACTTCATGCTGACCTTACACATAGTACACAGGTGGTGGAGCTACGAGAACACGTTCCCACTTCCGCTGAATGGTCAAAAACGGCTCCTATGGCATTAACTCAACTCACTCTGTTTCTAAACAGGTTGCAGAATGTGGTGGATATTGCTCTCTCCCTGACTTCTGGGTAAAATTTCTAAAATTGATCTAGCTATCAACTGCGGTGTGCATTACAGTACATTGTTCCACATCAATGACATCTTTCCAATACCGACTGTCCACTGGGTGCAATGCTGATTACTGCATTATGATTGACTGACACCAATCTGTTGAGATGGAAAAAACCTTGACGGAACACTGGATATCTGCTACTTGTCGCTGTGGAACATGCGATTAAATGTAGAGGTCATCACATCAACATAGTTGTTTTTGTGCTACCTCACGCGCGTTGTGAACAGCACCTTCCGGCAATGGTCAACACCAGAACAGTAATCATGTACATGACTGCAAAATAAAGGAATTATGCTTATCAAAACGGAGCACCGAGACAACCTCTACTCTTCCGATGGGAAGATGAGATTAACTGTACAGGCAATCACTTTAGAATAATTGTTGAAGCACTTTACAATACTGCAGACTCTTCCAGTTTCCATATGTTGCGATGTCTTCCACATTTTTGTCAATGAGAAACATCCCGTCTGTGTTTTATTTCTACCGGCCTGTGGTGTGGTAGCTGTACAGTTTATGCCATGCGATGTTCAGTTTTCTGTGAGAGCCAGGGGATCGAAGCATGTTAATGTCGGTTTACAAGCAGCTGACACGTGTCTCTAGGTCATGGTATAAAAAACAAAGTGGATGGCAGTGTACACTGATTGAATATGTTACAACTGAAGAAAAAAACAATGTATTAAACTGCTTATGAAGCAGCAATACAGGAACCCTGTGTGTTGCATATGGTCATCCTACGGTATAGGTGATGAAACTTTACACCAGTCTGTGGAAGCGACTTCGATCACAAACCACGTGCTCCAATGAACCAATACCTGTATATTTAATAGGATCGCCACAAATATTTGGGTGATACACAAGAATGCACCCTGAGAGACAAAAAGTAACTCATTTCGAGATGTGAGAGTGCCACGAATATGATTCACCAGTGGCTGTAATCATTAAAAGATGTCTCTACAGAATCCTGTAGAAGTAAGTGGTTGAACGGATAGACTTGATTCCAAATCACTGAAGGCATTTCTACCGGAAAGCGTAACACTAATTGACTCCTGAGTGTACCTGTAGACTCAAGACCGCTTTTTATGCATGATGACAGTACCTTAATCACGACAATCATGTTTTTAATAGCATGCTCCTTACGCGAAATGTATGTTGTGGGCAGTAGAATCCCTCTGTCGTCAGCTTCAGATGTCATTTCTCAATAGTGTTCCTCGAAAAGAATATCGTGTTTCCCCCACAGATTACCATTTGACATACCTGGTGAGTGTAATCTGACTACAGACAAAACAAAAACAAAAATTACTCGTCATGCAAAGTGACTTATGATCAATTTAAATTCGAAGTAACAAGGACATTCTGTGGTGAACGGTAGTTTTTGTATCAAAATAGTCGAAGATTTTTTTTCTGATTTTACTCAGGGTGGGTAAGTCCCCGCTGATCATTTGTGATCAGTGGCAGTACGCTTTGCTGGACATCACAAAATAATAAGATGCGAGTGCAGTCGAACGTAAAAAGCTATACCGATTTTGCTTATAAAACTAAATGAAAATGGACTTCGTCCATTTTCGAGGAAAGAGGATATTTATTATCGTCGCAAATCTTTTTTTCCTTTTTTTAATAGTCTCTTTATTATAGGAGTCGAGTTGATGTTGAATAGTTCAGCGCAGAATGGTGGGCGATTTCTCTACAAGACCACAGCTCACCCGCGGTCCCAGCTGGAGCATCCTACGAAATGTTAAACAAAGGTGTTTTCCTTCCCAAAACGAGAGACCTATTGGAGGCGTTGAGGACCTGTCTAGTCTGTGATAGCTCGTCTCTACAGGTGCGCCTGCTAACCATTAGGGGCGGCTGTGTCTCTGTACTTTAGACGACCAAGATGCATTCGGGACAGCCGTTCTTTTATCTCCTATTGTTTAGTTACCTATATCTGCTTTTGTGTTGGTGAAGGAGCATCATCTCAAGGTGGACAGTGGCCAGCATGTGTAGCAAGGCTGCTGATGGAGTAGCTGCCTCCCTTGGTCTATCCACCCTGTAGTTGGTGACAGGGCCTCGATTCTAGGCAGTTTGTGATTGTACATCGAGGAGAACATCCGCTGAACTACCTCCTCCTCTGCAGTCTTTTAGGACGAGGATTTTCCCCTGTACATGTGCTGCATTATGACCCGTTCGTTACAAGTACTGGTTTTTTCACGACAGTTTCGAAGTGTAATTAGAACTGTGATGCATTTTTTCCCTCAGCTGTGATAGCATGTATTGGCTTCGATTACGCGGGCTGTAGGGCAATTTTTAGTAGGTGTCTGTAGCGAACTCTGATGTAAAACAACGATAGATGCTGTATGCTTACAGGTAATATACTTTTTAACCCCCTCTCTGTCGCTGGTTTCGAGTGGTAGTGTAGTGCTATGCATATAGTTGTGCAATTAGGAATGATCTTTGTGATAAATTATGTAATTAGTTTCGATATTTCCCGACCAAATTAAATAAAGAACTCTAACCTACCCTTCCTCTCCCGCATCTGGACAGTTTCCATGTGTTAGGGGGCGCACTTAGGCTTTCCATCCAATAGAATCAGGGTTCGAGTCGCTGATACATTGCGTTTTTTATGTGCACTAAGTGTTTGTGCACTGCATTATTTTCGGGTGTTTAAGCATTGTGAGTGTGTTTGCATAGTGTTACACATGCATTATTTCGGTGATCTACGAGTAGTTTGCACATCTGTATGCCGTGTATTGGATTATTTCGGTAATTTATGAGTTGTTTGCGTTCAGCACATCAGTGTATTGCATTATTTACGAGTAGTTTCCAGGTCTGTAAACTGTATATTGTGATACCAAGCACGTCAGGGAGAGTGTTTTGTATCAGCAAAATAAATTAAACTACGTGAAATCCCTCCATAAATAAATTGTTCCAAAACTAAATAAAGTACACTCCTTCTCTCTCATGCAGCACAGAGCAGGCTGAGTCCTTTTCCCACCATTGTTCCCCTGCAGACAGCGAAGCTGAGAGAAACACATGATGTCATCATGATGCTGTGCTCCAGTTGACTGAACTGCATGACCACGTGACCTATTACGCCGCCCTCTAGCAGTTAACTCGCAAACTAGCTCCATTCTTTGGTCTGCTGGATCGGAGGCAGTTGTCTCTTGTGTGTAGGTTTTAGAAATGGCAGACAGTTCCAGCAGAGACAGATTTTTCCATGCATTGTGTAATGCATCTTTAATGCATCTCAGTGCAAATCATTTATTTGCAGGACCGTATTCGTCCTCTTCATATGTTCAAGTATTAATGCTCGCTTCCATTCTTCATGCAGTGAGCTGTGGATGCACTTCTCGGCTTAATGAGTGCATGTAATACAGCTATTAAAACTCCTCCCATCTGGACCAACATCTCGCTAATAAAACACATGCTCCTTCCACACCGACAGCTCAACGAGCACTGATATCTCAGCCTAGAAGAAAGTATAAGGAAGTACAAAAATGTTCAGGAAAAGACAAGAACACAGCAGTATAGCAAGTCAATTATAACAAATCTATAAGAAGTGCAGGGAAACTAAAGGGAAATGGATTGCAAGAATAATGTGATGAAATCGAAAAGGAAGTTATCGTTAGAAGAATGTTTAAGCTATAGATGAGTCAAACCGATTTTCGATTAAATTAAAAGCAAAGACTGCAGCGGTAAGAGCGTAGGAGTAATTATGCTGTATAAACGCAGAGGAGTAGGGAATGCTTGATGATGTGAAAGAAGAAGAAATGTGACTATTTAGGAGACATAGGGTATCCAGTACTTAAGTCTGAGTTTGACAGAGCTTTGGAAGATTTGAAATCGAATGACGTAAAAGCCATAGACAACATTTCTTCAGGAGTTCTGAAATTATTGGGAGGCATGCAAAGCAAATGACTATTCAAGTTGAAATACAGAGTCTATGAAACTGGAAATACTGCAACAGACTCAGAAAAATGTCATCCACACATTCCTGGAGATAGCACGAGCAGTTAAGTGCGAATTTTATCGCACAATCAACTTAACATCTCTTGCATCCAAGTTCTTTGGAAGAGTAATTCACAAATAAACTGGTCAAGTGCAAGAACGACTAGCGCTCTGAGGGTTCCAAACAAACGTCCTTATGCTTATAGATAGTCCATCTATAGGTTTTGATGAGTGTGCTTGCAAGTATGAAAATATGCGACGTAAGCAGCTGTATCTTTCTATTGCATTTACTTACTAATTAAAATTCAATACCGCCAAACTACCATAGACCTTAATATTTATTATAAATTTCATCTCCTTACCTCTAACTGTTCTTGAGGAAAACGAGTCTTAACAGAAGGACAGACGGAAAACAAAATGATCCTATACGGGTTCCATTTCTACCAGTTGAGATACAGAACCTTAAAAATGGAAGATAAAATAGAGGATCTGTTAGGTAACGATCAGTTTGGCTTATGAAAGGTAAAAGAGAGAGAGAGACAGTTCTGATTTTGTGGCTTATGAGAGGAGCAATACAGAAGAAAAATCAAGATGCCATCATATGATTTGCCTACTACGAAAGTGTTCGGCAGTGTTAAACGGTGCATGACTGAAATTATCAGACAACTGGTGTAAGTTAAAAGAAAAGACGTATAATATGCGACATGAGCATAGAAGTACCAAGAGGGAGAAACAAGAGTGGAAGAGCATGATCGGAATGCTTGGATTAAAAAGGGTGTTAGACGGGGACGCAGTTCTTTATATCAAAGAACAAATGACAGAAATAAAAGAAAAGCTTACGATTGGGAATAAAATTCAGAGTGACAGGATATCAATGTCAGGCTTTATTTTGTTTCCAAGATAGCAGAACCTTTCACTTCCTCTACTTCCTGGCACCGAATTTTAATGCTTGGTTTATCGTTAATCTCATTCCTGTATTAGTTTCATATTTCTTTAGTTAGTTTTCAGTGCAAATTCTGTATTCATTACGTTGTGCATTCCATTAACAGGTCTGTCAGGCATCTTCAGTGTCACTAAGGACAGAAATTTAGTCACGGAATCTTATTATTTACATTCTGTGACCTTGAATTTTAATCCCAGAGGTCAACCCTTCTTGTGTTTTTGTCATTGCTTATTTGATGTACTGAGTGAACAGTAGGTCAGAAAGGCTGCGTCCCTGTTTTAGAGCCATTTTAATCCTAGTATTTCGACGATGGTCTTCCATTCTTGTTGTTTCTTTTTTTAAAAATAAAGCTACCTAAATTGCTTAAAACATAACAGTCATCTGTGGTATAGTATGGTATAATGTGCAGAATACCCATGGTATAGTGGCAGCGAACCATCAGCATCAGTGCAGTCGGAATGTGTGGACCAGGATAACTGGCGACCATATTTTCCGACTAGTCTTCCATCCACGTCGCCTAACAGGCTGGAACTATCGGCGTTTCTTGTGGGTGAGTTTGCCTCCCCTAGTGGAAGAAGGGTTTTGTGGCTGGTACAAGATGGTGCTCCAGCCCACTTCGCCACGGACACATCTCAATCATGTCTTCTCTGGTTGATGGATCAGGCGAGGGGGTCAAGTTGCATGGCCTGCTCATTCACCAGATCTCAACCCATGCAATTTCTGGTTATGGGGCCATCTCAGAAGTATAGTGTATACTGAACTCATCCCAGATGTGGAGACACTGGAGTAACATATTCATGCCGCATTTGACACTGTTTGGATGCAGCCTGGCCAATTTGAACATGTGAGATAGAACATGCCATGGTGTATACACATATGCATTGAGCCACATGGAAACCATTTTCACCACATACTGTAACTGTGGCTGCATTCTTATTAGACAGCAGTCTCTCTAACAATATATGACTGAATAAATGCCCTCTAGCATGGAAACCAGGCATTTCTAGACATAAGTTCACTAGACCCTTTCTTTTCATATTTTCACATCGATAAATCCCTAGAGTTTGTATACAGTGAAAAAATCACGCTGTATACAAGAACCAAGAGGGAGTTCGTAGCTCATGCTCTATTTATGCATTCTGAAACTGACACTGGAAGTTGTTTTGCAAGTTCAAAGTTTCATCTGACATTTTGCAAGTTCGAAGTTTCATCTGATGATGGCAGTAGCCAAAACATTATAACTAAACAAACATTTTCGTTAACAGTGAAGTGCGCTGGAGGACCATCATGTAGCAGCCACATAACCCTTCTAATCATCAATTGTACTTTTTCCACCAGGGGAGGCAAAGTCACCTGCAAGAAAAGCTGACAGTTCTAGCCTGTTAGGCGACTGTTCCCAAAATATTGTCGCCAAGTATCCCAGTCCACACATTCCGGGTGCACTGATGCTGATGATTCACTGTAACCACACCATGGGGGTTCTTCATACGATTCCACAGATGACTGTTATGAAAGTTGAAGATACCACTCTGCATAAATGTGTCCTCATCTGTGAATAGGATATTTGACACGAATTGTGGTATTATGGTTGCCTGCTGAAGAAACCAGGGACAAAACTCCTCATGATGTGGAATGTCTGTCGCTGGTAGGTCCTGCTCACGTTGTAAGTGGTAAGTATAGAAACAATTGTCGTGGAGAATGTTCCATATGTTCATCTGGCTTATTCTATATTGGCAGGCTAACTGCCCGGTACTGACATGGTAGTCACCTTCCAGAGCATTAATCACATTTTTCTTCAAGTCCGGTGTCCAAATATTTTGGGCATGTCCTTCATGATTTCCTCTTTGTGAAACGACCCTGTCTGAGACACACAGCGAAACAATGTTGCAAACATTGAATGCTGTGGTTGTTGTCGGTGGGGATAGACCTCCTGATACAACCTTTCTGCCTGCCAACCATTGCCGTCTGCCTTTCCGTAAGTAAACACCTTGCCGGCAAGCTCTCGATTCAAATACGGAACCATAGGCACAATACTGCACCACATCCACTAGAAGATGAGTTAGCAAGGGAAGTGAATCGGGCACAGCATTACTAATTACTATGGCAGGAAAGGGCGCTATGGTATGATGTACGAGGATATGAGGAACAGTACCGCCCTCTAGGAGGAAACCATTCATACTGTAACTGTGGCTGCATGATACAGTCTCTATAACAATGTATTATTTAGTAAATGGCCTATCTAGCATGGAAACCAGCATTTCCGGATAAGTTCATCAGCCTTTTTTGTTCCATTTCCTCTCATCCATCAATCCCCATAGTTTTTACACGGTGGAAAAAATCACCCTGTACATTGTATAACATTCATCTTTCCCAAATAAACTTTGTACCCACCTTTTACGAAAATTATAGACATGTTGTACCACTTCTGTTGTTGAACACTTTTCCTAGGACAGCGTATCCTCTTAAGATGTCTTCATTTCAGTCACAATAAGGATTTTAATGTTCTGTAGTTTCCCCCCAATTCACTGAAAGCGAATACCAGGAGTTCTTCGATATTTATTGTAGTCCACTAGGTGCGACATATTCGCATCAAAATTCAAAATGATACATAAAACATTTCTTATATTTATTTCAGGTAGCAAATTTAGGTATACGATGAGTAGCTTTAAGATTCACAAAATATAAACGCACAGGCATCCTGTCATACAAAATGCACTAAATGTACAAAGTACATGTATGAAAACAAACAATTTTTCAATCACAATATGTAAATATGGCAGTCCTAAAGTAATACGCCAAAAAAGCTTCGTCGGTTCGTAGTAAAATGTAAGTACCACATACAAACTATTCGAACGAGCATGTTGTCTCTATACAGAATCTTGGCATACTGAGGTGCAGCGATGATCGATGTGGACACGTTGGGTGTCGCTACTGCACAACCACTGGGTCCATTAATGGAATGAACAGGTGCTCTAAATCGCTGAAATAACAGGTAGTAAACAGTTTCTGCCAATGTGCTCACAAGAACGATAACGTAATGTAAACTACCACAGTCCAAAGAGAACCAGTGCTGCCAGTATGGAGCTGCTACCTAGTGCTTGCGAGATAGCGAGGCTGAGGTGAGCGTGGAAGTCTAGCGCTGTCTCGCTCTCGTCCATTATCGATCGAGCGGCAGCCACGCCAGCCCTCCTCCCCCCCCCCCCCCCCCGACTCAACAGGTAGCAGCGCCACCTGCTAACTGCCACCTGCCACCTGCCACCTACCACGTCACTCGCCACGGTTTGGCCGCTGTTGTGGGCTTTCAGCTGCGCCTGCCTGCACCTGTTGTCCACAACAGCTACCTTCACCTCCCGGCCTCGATTATGACAGTCTCTGAGAGCACTGTATTGTTGACAACTGCCTGTCGTCAGTGTGGGAACACAAAGAGAGTCGGTAGTTGGCGTGCTGACTCCCTGCGTGGTGCGCAATTTCAGCCGCCTGCAAGTGTGAAAATTAGAGATGAACGAAAAACTGTTTTTTCATGGATTGGAGCAGGACCACTCAGAAAGAGGATTAATAATTTTCCGTTATTTCCCTTATACTTTCATAATTTCTCTGAAGTCTTGTATTAAATTTTCATCTTCAGTAAAAATTAAAATAGCATTTCGAAATTCAAAATATTCTTATCAATTTGTAAAGTTGTGAAAACAAAACTACTGTAATTCTTGTCAGTTTTTTTATAATTTTATTGATGATAAAAAATAATAAAAGAACTGCAATATGTCTCAAGTTAGTTTCTTACTTCTGGAATTTAGTGACAGCTGTTTACAATCAATGTGACAATCCATATTACTGAAGGAGTAGCCTCCAGCATAGAACCAAGAGCCATTGCAGGATGCCTATCTAATGGCTTCCAGGCACAATAAAGATTCTATTGTCTATATATCATACAAACAGCGGTCGAATTTAAAAATTTAAATTCTGGCATCATTTACTCATTATGAGATATACTCATCTGTGAAGAATTCAACACAGTAAGGCAAGTATTACAGTCATAATCTGCGTATATGTCTTGAGACACTTTTAACTAATGGGGAGCAGATATGCAGACTATGTTCATCCAGAAAATGAGAATCAGAGCACTTCATCATTTGTAGCTAACTATACACATAATTTCAAACATTTACGAAACTTATCCTTTCTGACATTCCCTGCAAAATAATGAAAGGAAAATAACTTGTTAATACGTTTTCGCTGTTCATGCAGTAAAGCTGCCACATCAGGTGTGACATTTTAATTCATTACTTCGTTACTACTAACTGTTTTCGCAACGTATTTTGCATTTTGCATTTCGCCACTTCCTAAATATTGTTGTTAGTAGATGTTCTGCTATGGTGCATCTCGTGTTTGGATGTGCAAATGCTTAACATTAAAGAGAAAGAATGCAATGTAAGTAGGAGTACCAGGGTTACCTGCATTTTGAGCGGTTTTGTTAGAGCAGATAGTGAAAATTGTCTACATCATGGGGAAGCATACATTAGGGCAAACCTATTGTTCTCTTTTGATTGAAGATTCTTAACTTAGTGTTCAGCTAAGTGGATTCTGAGCCCCTGGGGGTACCCCATCCTCTGGAGAAATCCCCACCCTACCCTCTCCTCCTCCCCCCCTCCGCTTCTCCCACCACTCTGGGAACTTTCTTTTGTGACACAAGTACACTTCCAAGCCTGAGTTATTTAAATATATCCCTACCCCTCTACAAATTTGATTGACAAATTAATTAAATCAATCAATTAATTAACTGACCCCTCTCCCTCTGGTAAATCCCCCAGCCCTCCCTCTCCCCACCCTATCTGTAAATTGGTGGGGGGAAAGATTCAGTTGATTGGCCATTTTGGGGACAATCGATTGTAGTGTGTGGAATATTGTTTACACAACTTCTGGTAGTCTATCCAATGTGTAGAATATTGTTTATTTAAATAATTTGTGTGTAGTCTATGGAATATAGTTTTTTTTAATTTACAGTTATGAATAACTTAAATTGGAAACAACACACAGAAAATGTTGTGGGGAAGGTAACCAAAGACTGCGTTTTATTGGCAGGACACTCAGAAAATTTAACAGGTCTACTAAAGAGACTGCCTGCACTATGCTTGTCCATCCTCTTGTGGAGTACTGCTGTGCAGTCTGGGATCCTTACTACACTCCTGGAAATGGAAAAAAGAACACATTGACACCGGTGTGTCAGACCCACCATACTTGCTCCGGACACTGCGAGAGGGCTGTACAAGCAATGATCACACGCACGGCACAGCGGACACACCAGGAACCGCGGTGTTGGCCGTCGAATGGCGCTAGCTGCGCAGCATTTGTGCACCGCCGCCGTCAGTGTCAGCCAGTTTGCCGTGGCATACGGAGTTCCATCGCAGTCTTTAACACTGGTAGCATGCCGCGACAGCGTGGACGTGAACCGTATGTGCAGTTGACGGACTTTGAGCGAGGGCGTATAGTGGGCATGCGGGAGGCCGGGTGGACGTACCGCCGAATTGCTCAACACGTGGGGCGTGAGGTCTCCACAGTACATCGATGTTGTCGCCAGTGGTCGGCGGAAGGTGCACGTGCCCGTCGACCTGAGACCGGACCGCAGCGACGCACGGATGCACGCCAAGACCGTAGGATCCTACGCAGTGCCGTAGGGGACCGCACCGCCACTTCCCAGCAAATTAGGGACACTGTTGCTCCTGGGGTATCGGCGAGGACCATTCGCAACCGTCTCCATGACGCTGGGCTACGGTCCCGCACACCGTTAGGCCGTCTTCCGCTCACGCCCCAACATCGTGCAGCCCGCCTCCAGTGGTGTCGCGACAGGCGTGAATGGAGGGACGAATGGAGACGTGTCGTCTTCAGCGATGAGAGTCGCTTCTGCCTTGGTGCCAATGATGGTCGTATGCGTGTTTGGCGCCGTGCAGGTGAGCGCCACAATCAGGACTGCATACGACCGAGGCACACAGGGCCAACACCCGGCATCATGGTGTGGGGAGCGATCTCCTACACTGGCCGTACGCCACTGGTGATCGTCGAGGGGACACTGAATAGTGCACGGTACATCCAAACCGTCATCGAACCCATCGTTCTACCATTCCTAGACCGGCAAGGGAACTTGCTGTTCCAACAGGACAATGCACGTCCGCATGTATCCCGTGCCACCCAACGTGCTCTAGAAGGTGTAAGTCAACTACCCTGGCCAGCAAGATCTCCGGATCTGTCCCCCATTGAGCATGTTTGGGACTGGATGAAACGTCGTCTCACGCGGTCTGCACGTCCAGCACGAACGCTGGTCCAACTGAGGCGCCAGGTGGAAATGGCATGGCAAGCCGTTCCACAGGACTACATCCAGCATCTCTACGATCGTCTCCATGGGAGAATAGCAGCCTGCATTGCTGCGAAAGGTGGATATACACTGTACTAGTGCCGACATTGTGCATGCTCTGTTGCCTGTGTCTATGTGCCTGTGGTTCTGTCAGTGTGATCATGTGATGTATCTGACCCCAGGAATGTGTCAATAAAGTTTCCCCTTCCTGGGACAATGAATTCACGGTGTTCTTATTTCAGTTTCCAGGAGTGTAGATACGATTAACAGAGCACATCGAGAAAGTTCAAAGAAGAGCAGCAAATTTTTATTATTGCGAAATAGGGGAGAGTATTTCACTGACATGACACAGGATTAGGGATGGACATCACTAAAACAAAGGCGTTTTTCGTTGCAGCGGAATCTTCGCACGAAACTTCAACCACCAACTATCCCCGCTGAATGCCAAAATATTTTGTTGACACCTGCCTACTTAGGGCGGAACGATCATCATCATAAAATAAGGGAAATCAAAGCACGCACAGAAAATTATAGGTACCCATTTTTCCATGCATTGTTCGAGATTGGAATAACAGAATTATTGTAAAGCTGATCCGATGAACCCTCTGTCAGACATTTTAGTGTGATTCGTAGAGTATTCAAGAAGATTTAGATTTAGATATTTATTCGAAGAATTTGGCCAGGAATCGATTCCAGTGTATGGAATACCGTTTCAACAATTTCTGGTAGATACGCGGAATACTGTTTATTTAAACATATTATGGGATACAAGGCAGTGTTTGGAATATAGTCTATTTATTCATTTAAAGAAATTGTCAGGAATTGACAGCACTGCATGGAATACTGCTTATTTATACATTTTGAGGGTAACAAGCAGTATGAAATATTTAAAAAATTACAGCGCTTTTTTATCTCGATTGTACAACGAATACCATCAACATAACCAACAACACGTAAGTACACTGTGAAAAATATTTCACTCGAACCATAGGGCATTGTGTACCAGTTCGACCACTTCATGTATTCCTATATGCAGGCCACACTACGTCTGCTTGGGCCCCACGGCTTTATCATTTAAAGCTTGAATTGCTGATGTAACCACGTATCACCATAATAAAATAAAAACAGTGAATACTTCAGTATGAATGAGATAAGTGGGGTATTTAATTTTACAAAAATAATGAAAAGCTTTTGTTAATCCATTTATAGCAACAACGAGCTGGTACGTCTAAAAAGAAAAAGACAAACAAATCAGAAAAGGAATGGTGCTTGGCTGGCAAAGGATTCGTTGGGGTGGGAACTGTACAAATTCTCCCCGGAGATAATTCCTTGTGCAACACAATCTGGACCAGTTCTATTGAAATGGAGTCAGTATGGCCAAGTACTCCAGATACTATGGTTCACTGGAGTACAGGGAGGTGTGAATGTTATTTATCAACAGTATGCCAGTGCAGCAATACTTTACCTTTCACCTTGATTCATGCGGCAGCAGGAAACAGCATGCTGTGGAGCAGCATTCTGTGGCAGCTGTAATGTTCTGACGCATCCAAGAAAATTTGTAAACTATGCAGGCTGGCGTTTTGATTATTCGGACGTGAGAAACTTCCATATCAGACCCCTGAAATCCTGGCAGACTTCAGTGTGAAGTGCACCTGTTCGCTGGTCTGTGCAAACTAATTTGACTCACAGGCATGACGGTCCATTCTGGAATTGTCAAACATCAGACAGCTGACTCAGGACGAATAAGTTTACCCTCGTGACACACGATACTCCTGAGGTGATATGCAGTTCCATTGTCAGTACAGTTGGAAACTGCCGCTGAGTCTTAGACTGCCAAAAATTACATATTCGAGTCTCACCGACTCCGGGAAGACCGGGAGTGCTTCGCCAGGGGAGGACCAGAAGATGAAGAATGCAAAGACTCACAACTTCTTTCCACCAAGCCTCAGTATGGGAGCCGAATTAGCAAAAACGAAACCTCCTCCACATTGTACAAACCAATCAAACTATGCTCTACTCATTGAATCTCCCCTCTTGACTGTTCTGTTGGCCTGGTAGCCAAACCAGAGGCAGCACGGGGCTTCTCACATAGGTGGAGAAATCCTCTGCTTTGCAGATCCTGAGAGGAGGAAATCAGAGACTCAGAATCTCTCTTGTCTGAAAAAAGAAGATTTTAGCAAGGCTTCGTTCTCACAGTAAGCAAGGCCATGTTTCGGCAAAAAAGTCTACCTAGATGGGACCACAGTCCTTCATTCACAAAGAGATCTAATCTTTGCATGCTGACCATTTCCAATTTCTGAAAGAAGGTGGAAGACGGCTGTTAGACTTCCCAGACAGTCGTGCACATGAAATACATGTTTTGCCTCTCTCTAGAAGAACCTGGCGACTTCCTGCCATTAGGGGAGTTACAGTCTTTCCTCCACTAAACATCGGATCACCACATTGCGTACCGTGATTCGTGTGTTATGGGCTCGATAGACGTCTGCCTGTTACAAATTACGATCCGCTCTTCAACTGTCAGCGGTCACTGTCAGTCAACAGACGAGGTCAGCCTGTACGCTTTTGTGCTGTACGTGTCCCTTCACGTTTCCACTTCACTGTCACATCGGAAAGAGTGGACCTAGGGATGTTTAGGAGTGTGAAAATCTTGCGTACAGGTATATGACACAAGTGACAACCAGTCACCTGACCACGTTCGAAATCGGTGAGCTCCGCGGAGCGCCCTATTCTGCTCTCTCACGATGTCTAATGACTATTGTCGTCGCTGATGTGGAGCATCTGGCAGCAGGTGGCATCACAATGCACCTATTATGAAAAACTTATGTTTCTGGGGGTGTCTTGATACTTTTGCTCACATAGTGTACAAGCTATTACTGTCCACTATTACTGTTCGCAGAATGAAAGCTATGTAGCGTCTTCTTAGTACTCAGTACTGTTGCTCTTGAAGACAACAACGGAAATACTGCTCGACTAGTGATGAGTGGCTGGTTAAATCAGTGTTGACAGTGGGAACTGTCTTCCTGGAAGTGTGTCACCGCCCACTCTTTGCATTGGCGTGTGGGTCAGCGCCCTCCTAATGCTCTATTGGAGCACTGTGCTGGTCAGTGTACAGTCGATGCATTAGGTCTGAATATTCCTTCCTCCTCTAAAATGCCGCTCCGTTGTCGTTTAGGGAGCCACCTTACGACAATGTGGCGATTGGGGGGGGGGATCGGGGGGGGGGGGTCAGAAAGGGAGCTGGGTAGCCTGAGGGACCGACGTCGAGGCCCCGGCCATGCCCTGACTTCCATCCTGTGCACAGAGGGAAACGTCGGTCGGAAAACCAGAGATAGGCGTCCACACTCTTCCTGAGCCAGTCCGACGAATACAGAGTGGGCCGCAATGACGACGGCGACGGCGACGGGTCTACGGCGGGGTCCAGGAGGAGTGTAGGAAAATGGAGCTGCTGTGGGGGTGAAGTCGATGGATCGAGCTCCATCAGTTTTGCAGGCGTTGCCGAAGAGGCACGCGGGGGCGACCACGCTGCCGCAAGGTCTCAGTAGGATACAAATCTGGTGACGGAAAATATGCGGAAGAATTTCGTAATCGACAAACACGAATCTAGTTCTGATGGCAGTGCAGCCCAGATGGACCTTGCATTAAACACATGCAAGCGCCCAAATTTTGAGGAATCCTTCCTCTCTCGCAGCATGATCAAAAACGCTGAAAAGAATCGAATGATTAGGTACAAAGCGATACTTGCGGAGCGAGGGGGAAGCCGTGCGCTGCGATGGGTGCAGCAACTGGGGCCGCGTGCGGTGGCGCTGGCCATGTAGAAGCTCCGCGAGCGATGCAGCGTACCGGGTCTGGCAGGAGCAGCAGCGCGTGTGTGGGGAGCACGCAGCTTGGTCATCTGTTGCTTTAATGTATGCACAAGTCCTACAGCTTCTCCACCTGACTGAGGATGAAATGGAGCACTGATAAGGTGAGTTATACCATTGGGGGCACGAAACTGTTCAAAGTCGTGAGCCGTGAACTATGGTCCACTGTCTGCAAGCAGAACTTCAGGTAAAACCTTCCGAGTAAAAATTAGACGACAAAACCAAAATGGTAAAATGCGATGTAGTCGAGTTCCTAGGCACTACAAACGTTTCTTTCTTTTTGAGTCGTCAGTCTTCTGACTGCCTTGATGCGGCCAGCCACGCATTATCTTCATTGGCAGAATCTTTACACCGTGTGAAGTATAATACTTGAAACAATTAAGTGCGAAATACATTACTGCAAGCAGTGCAAGCTGATTTGTAGATGAATCCAATCGAACAAACTCATTCTTCAGAGAGTGCACCTATATCTCTGTAATATAGAATATAATATAGAATATAGTTCCATTTAACTAAGAATAAAAAATCAGAAGCTACTAGAAAAAGCAAACTTTACAAAAAAGACGCAAAACCAGCAAACACCAACTGGTTTTTTTTTCTTCAGTCATCAGTCTTCTGGCTGGTTTGGTGCAGCCCGCCGCGAATTCCTCCCCTGTTCCAACCTCATAATCTCAGAGTAGCAGTTGCATCCCACGTGCTTAATTATTTGCTGGAAGTATTCCAATCTCCGTCTTCCTCTACAGTTTTTGCCCTCTACAGCTCCCTCTAGTACTATGGAAGTCATTCCCTGATGTCTTAACAGATGTCCTATCATCCTCCCTGCTACTTGTCCGTGTTTTCCACATTTCCCTTTCCTCTCTGAATCTGCACAGAACCTCCTTATTCTTTATGGTACCAGTCCACTTCATTTTCAACATTCGTCTGTAGACCACATCTCAAATGCTTCGATTCTCTTCTGTTCCGGTTTTCCTACAGTCAACGTTTCACTACCTTACAATGCTGTCCTACAAACATATTTGCTGAAAGCGTCCACAACAATAAGCAAACGAATATTCCCAAACGGACCAGCGAAGTCAATAAGCGCTCGTTACCAAGGCGATTGAGACGGCCAAGCTGAAAACGTTTGCGCCGCCGTCGATAGAGTTTCAGCACAAGTGTGACACTGTGATACCAACTGTTCAACGTAGGCGTCCATGTCCGGTCAGGTACAGTGCCAATGTAGTAACTCAAAAAATGGTTCAGATGGCTCTGAGTAGTATGGGACAACATCTGAGGTCATCAGTCCCCTAGACCTAGAACTACTTAAACCTTACTAACCTAAGGACATCACACACATCCATGCCCGAGGCAGGATTGGAACCTGTGGCCGTAGCAGCAGCGCGGTTCCGGACTGAAGCGCCCTGAACCGCTCGGCCACAGTGGCCGGCAATGTGGTAACTGTTTTGTGCGTAAAATTCCCCAGTGCCCTTGGTGGACCAATTACAAGACATCTTAAACACTTTAGGAATAAGCAAACACGAACGTCCAGAGTTATATTGGCATAGAATCAAACTCGGCAATTACAACACATTTTTGCAACACGTTAGGAATAAGCAAACGACATTGTCCAGAGTCATTTTTCAATAGAATTGCACTATGCTGGATGGATGTTGACGAGCAAAATATCGTCACACTAAAGAATTCTGAGTATTTTACACTGAACGAAGCCAAGCAGTACGGATGCAGTGTAGCAAAAGATTCAAGTCAGGGCCTGCTTCTGTTGCCTGTGCAATTTTCCTATAGTTCTGTGAGAAAGTCTGTAAAAGTTTAGTGTCCTGGGCATCGATCTGACAACAAAATGCGGCAGTAGCATCGAACTGAGAATCAGGACCAATAGGTATGCGAGAAAGGGCGTCAGCATTTGCATGCTTCGACGTTGACCGGTACAATACTTCGTACTGATACTGTGACAAAACAAAGCCCAACGTTGCAACTTCTGAGCCGTGAATGGAGAAACAGGTTTGGGCAGATGAAACAAAGACCGAAGTAGCTTATGGTCCGTCAGTAGGTAAAACTTCCGACGCAACAATAATGGTAAAACTTTGTCACGCTATAGATAATAGCGGGCGCTTCCTTCTCGATATGGAAATAGTTACACTGAGTCGTGGTCAATAACTTGGAAGCGAAAGCAATCGGCCTGTCCTGTGAACAAAATCTGTGCGAGAGGACAGCTCGAATTCCGTACGGAGAAGCGTCCACTGCCGAAACCGCAGGCTTATCGGGATCGAAATGAACAAGGTATCTGTCACTCAAAAAGGGATATGTAAGACATTATTCCGGCGCAAACGACGCAACGGAGGCGCGATCTAGACTGTATGTGGTATGAACCGGATATAATATGTCAACTTCCCGATAACTGACTGCAATTCCCTCATGTTCAGCGGGGCAGGGAGCTCCCGCATGACCAGCAAACGCGAGTGACGGGGATGAACACCTTAGCTATTAAGAACATGATCTAGGTACTGTATTTCAATCTGAAGAAAAGACACATTTGTCCAGGCGACACTTCAAACCTGCAGCCGTAAACACTTGAAACAGCTTACGAGGGGTTACTGAAATGTTTCTCCGGTGTACGTCCTGATACCATAATATCGTTCAAGTAATTTGAACAGAATAGGAATTTTGCACTAAGCTGTTCCAATTAGCGTTGGAATATGGCAGGCGATGAAATCCTGCCAAAGGGTAAGCGCAAAAGTTTGAACAACTCTAAACGTGTGTTGACCACCAACACTTTCTGAGATTCCTCATCGAACGGAATTTGCAAATACGCATCGCGTAAGTTAGTTTTTGAAAAATAGCAGCCTGTGCCAAGCTTGTCCATACCTCAGGGCGAGGCAATGGATAATTATCAATTATTGTTTGTATATTCACAGTGGATTTAAAGCCAACAGAAAGACAAAATCTTCCAGAAGACTCTGGTAAGATTACTAAGGGAGAAGCCCCATTGACTAGCCAGGATAGCAGCAATAACACCATGTCTTGCCACTCTTTAAGTTCACTTTCAACTTTGTCTTTAAGTGCATAAGGGACGGGACGCACCCAAAAAATCTTATATTGCACATTGTCCTTCGTCCTACATTGTACCGAACGCCACAAAGTTTTGCTCTGCCAAGTCCTTCAGAAAATAAATCAGGAAACTCCGTAATCGACTGAGTAACGCTGTCTTTTGGATCGAAAGGAGAAACGTAAAGAACATTGTTCTGATTACGAAGACCAGACAAATCAAATGACTCTAACCCAAAAATATTTTCACAGTGACGTGAATGCAAAATTATAAATAAATGTGGCTGGCAAACTACATATACCAAGCATTGGAATGTTCTGGCCGTTGCAGGCATTAAGTTGCAATCAAGATTTTATCATCTGCGGGAAACGCAGTTGTTCATAAGTGGCACCAAATGGTTCAAATGGCTCTGAGCACTATGGGACTTAACATCTGAGGTCATCAGTCCCCTAGAACTTAGAACTACTTAAACCTAACTAACCTAAGGACATCACACACATCCATGCCCGAGGCAGGATTCGAACCTGCGACCGTAGCAGTCGCGCGGTTCCCAACTGAAGCGCCTAAAACCTCTTGGCCACCGCGGCCGGCTCATAAGTGGCACCATTAAGCACTGTAACAAGGGGAGGCCACGACGTTGGGATCACGGATTTACTTCAAACTTCGTACGCCTTTCGCAGGCCATTAACACAACATAATGTGCAAATAGTAAGATGCACTACTCTGTCAATTCCGAGAAAAACGCAAGAAAAGTTTTACGCGTCTATTATGTAACGGATGTAGCTGTGAGAAGGTCCCAGTTAACGGGAGTCATTGTTATCAAGCGGTTAGCTATCTCGCGTTGCAAGCTGGTCGTGGATGAGGTTGCGGTTTAAATCTCGCTACCACTTACTATTTATTCTATATCTTCTCATCACTGGTCACATTATTTAATTTATATGCCTTTTGAGAGGTGATATAATAAAAAAACTCACGTGCATTTTCATGAAGTTGTAGTAAATTTCATATGTTATTTGACTGTTTACTATCTGTAATTAAAGTTTCAAGGAAGAGACCCAGGCTTGGAAAGCCCAAGTCAAACCTCGACAAATGATGCGAATGACGTTATTCATATTCACAATCAGAAATACAGTAAGTCACAATGTGCCGGACCACAACAGAAATGTACAATTACTCGTCGGATGTGTTCTTAATATTACACGTTGCAGGATGGATTTGTGATACAGACATGGTGTAGGGAAGCAGCCTACTCACGCTGTATAAAATTCACATCAGTCTTTCCATTGTGTGTCAGCCTAGCTCTGACGTCATAAATGTTGCGTAATACTTTAAAAATCAAGTAAATAACCTGAAAAGTTTCTAGCATGTCAGGAGCAATACTAAATCAATATGTGTTGAATATCAGTTCAATAACTTTAACCATTCTCGAATTTTGGACGTTTTTCTGTAAAAATCATTGGCGCAACAGAAAAGAGCTAGAGACTTAAAAATTTATATTTAGATTCCTTTTTCATAATAATTTAGTAGAAACAGTATTCTGGATCTCACAAATTAAAATTTTAGTTGAAATTCATAATTTTCTGGGTTTTGTCTTCGAAATTAAGGAAGCAAGATAGATTCAGTAGGCGAATAAATAAGACTAGGATGTTTAAATTTAAGTAGAAGGGAGATCCGCTATAATCATAAAGATGAGAGAAGTTTCAACTGAATAACTATAAAACTATAGCGATAGCGTATCTCCAAAGGGCAAGTTCAGAGCTCGTCTACTGCGTGAAGTGTAATTAAATTAATTCTCTCGCCCAAAATAATTGACTTAGCCACGTCAGACTTTTATTATGATTACTTACCCGTGTGCTGATTGCACATTTAAATTGAGAGCTTCATCGGCCATCAGCAAAGGAAGCAATGATTTATTCGATAACTTAAAGTGGTGCACTACTAGCCCAGCGGCTAGTCGGGAGAGCCGATTTGATCAGGCGTTCCCTTCGCCGTCCACACCGCGGCTTTATATACACTCCTGGAAATTGAAATAAGAACACCGTGAATTCATTGTCCCAGGAAGGGGAAACTTTATTGACACATTCCTGGGGTCAGATACATCACATGATCACACTGACAGAACCACAGGCACATAGACACAGGCAACAGAGCATGCACAATGTCGGCACTAGTACAGTGTATATCCACCTTTCGCAGCAATGCAGGCTGCTATTCTCCCATGGAGACGATCGTAGAGATGCTGGATGTAGTCCTGTGGAACGGCTTGCCATGCCATTTCCACCTGGCGCCTCAGTTGGACCAGCGTTCGTGCTGGACGTGCAGACCGCGTGAGACGACGCTTCATCCAGTCCCAAACATGCTCAATGGGGGACAGATCCGGAGATCTTGCTGGCCAGGGTAGTTGACTTACACCTTCTAGAGCACGTTGGGTGGCACGGGATACATGCGGACGTGCATTGTCCTGTTGGAACAGCAAGTTCCCTTGCCGGTCTAGGAATGGTAGAACGATGGGTTCGATGACGGTTTGGATGTACCGTGCACTATTCAGTGTCCCCTCGACGATCACCAGTGGCGTACGGCCAGTGTAGGAGATCGCTCCCCACACCATGATGCCGGGTGTTGGCCCTGTGTGCCTCGGTCGTATGCAGTCCTGATTGTGGCGCTCACCTGCACGGCGCCAAACACGCATACGACCATCATTGGCACCAAGGCAGAAGCGACTCTCATCGCTGAAGACGACACGTCTCCTCCATTCGTCCCTCCATACACGCCTGTCGCGACACCACTGGAGGCGGGCTGCACGATGTTGGGGCGTGAGCGGAAGACGGCCTAACGGTGTGCGGGACCGTAGCCCAGCTTCATGGAGACGGTTGCGAATGGTCCTCGCCGATACCCCAGGAGCAACAGTGTCCCTAATTTGCTGGGAAGTGGCGGTGCGGTCCTCTACGGCACTGCGTAGGATCCTACGGTCTTGGCGTGCATCCGTGCGTCGCTGCGGTCCGGTCCCAGGTCGACGGGCACATGCACCTTCCGCCGACCACTGGCGACAACATCGATATACTGTGGAGACCTCACGCCCCACGTGTTGAGCAATTCGGCGGTACGTCCACCCGGCCTCCCGCATGCCCACTATACGCCCTCGCTCAAAGTCCGTCAACCGCACATACGGTTCACGTCCACGCTGTCGCGGCATGCTACCAGTGTTAAAGACTGCGATGGAGCTCCGTATGCCACGGCAAACTGGCTGACACTGACGGCGGCGGTGCACAAATGCTGCGCAGCTAGCGCCATTCGACGGCCAACACCGCGGTTCATGGTGTGTCCGCTGTGCCGTGCGTGTGATCATTGCTTGTACAGCCCTCTCGCAGTGTCCGGAGCAAGTATGGTGGGTCTGACACACCGGTGTCAATGTGTTCTTTTTTCCATTTCCAGGAGTGTATAAGAACGCTGTGAGAGGAAGGAAGGCCCCAGTTCTCTACAGATGCTGATTAGCGCACCATCTGCGCCAGGAGTCGCGTCGCATCGGTATCATTGCTATAAACAGCCTCGGATGCCGTAATAAGTTACTTGGGAAACATGCTACCATAAATAACAACATAAAATCCACCAGCCGCCGCACAATGGAGAACATAAGTTGAAACTTCATGCAATCTCTCAAATGTCATATAAATTAAACAATATGTCCATTGATGAAGACAACAGATTAATATCTAAGCTCGAATGGAAATCGAACCGGCGCCACATACACTTTCGTCTTACTAAGTTCGGACGATAATCACTTGGTGCAGTGTCTCAAGTTAGTGAGTTAAGCTGCGTACTCATTAATGCATTGGGTTTTTATTTGAAAGATTTTCAGTACAATTATAAACCTGAAGCCTTCGTTTATACAGGGTGACCCAATAGGCCGTTAACTTTTGAATATGTACGAATCCACAGCATAATGTAGATAGAGAGGTAATCGACACACATGCCTGAAATGATATGAGGTTTTATTGAAACCAAAAACGAATGTAAAAACTGGCCAACAGATGACGTTTGACAGCAACACATCAGTGATGCCGCATGAGAATCGTGTATGAAACGAGCTGTAGTGCAAAAGGGATTCAAATCATCCCTAGCATGGCTGATAAACACCTGCTGGAATTTTGTACAGGATGGCGCTCTACCTCACATTGCTACACGTTTGATACATCTCTTGTGCGACTCGCGTGATGAGGATCGCCTGCTGAGCCACCACGTCCGTCCTCTTTGGCCACCCAGGTCCCATGTTCTCATTCCGCGTGGTTCCTGATTGTGGGGTTACCTGAAGTTGCGAGTCTACTGCGATAGTCCAGCCTCATTACGGATTCCAAATGATAACTTGCGAAGGCAATTTCTCACCATACCTACAGATATTCTGCACAGTGCTGTCCACAGCATTAGCCCTCGATTGGAGGTATTGTTGATGGATGACGGCCAACATGTTGTGCATTTGTTATGAAGAACGTCGTCTTTGCTAAAATGAATTGTTATGCTAATTATTGGTTTTTTGTCATACGAAGCGCCATTGTTAGTCATTTTGTGCACTTTTATAGCTTCAATAAAACCCCATGTCACTTCAAGCACTCCCTGCTACATTAATCCGTGAAACATTGAATTTTTAAATGTTAACGGAGTTTTCGGTCGTCCTGCATATTCCACGATATCTCTAACACAGTCCGATGGCAGGATGTGTACGTATACAAACCAGCCTTTTTTTTTCCCCCCTCTTCCATTCTTGTTTGACTTAGTTTTCTGATCGTTTTTACAACCGTGTCAAAAAGAGATAGTGAAAGAATTTGCTGCTGCCTCTTCAAGGCTGCAACATAAACTTACATTTTCTACGAACAAATTGCTATATTTCTTGTGAACTTCGAAAAATTGTTACGTAAGCATTATTCAGATATTATCTTGAGTCAGCACAGTTCACCAGTAACCGTAGCGGAGATGGGGGTACAAGAGGTAAATAACGGCAAAGCGTCTGAGATCTCGAGTTTGTAACAGTTTTAATCGTGCAAAGGCACTTTAGACTTCTTAGGTTTGTTCCTGAGATGTCGCTCGAATCCAGCTATTTCCCGGCCATCTGCATGCGAGGCAAGGAGTTTTGTTCTTTACATGAAAAAGTGTCAATTCTGTTAGAGTTGGGAGGGATTATTTCAAATAGTGCCGGCCGCTGGTGGCCGAGCGGTTCTGGCGCTACAGTCTGGAACCGCGCGACCGCTACGGTCGCAGGTTCGAATCCTGCCTCGGGCATGGATGTGTGTGTTGTCCTTATGTTAGTTAGGTTTAATTAGTTCTAAGTTCTAGGGGACTTATGACCTCAGCAGTTGAGTCCCATAGTGCTCAGAGCCATTTGAATCATTTTTGAACCATCAAATAGTGCTCGAGGTTCTACAAATTGTCTTTCGTAAATTATTGTTGAAATGGTATATCTGTCACATATACACTATCCTGAAAAACAATAAAAATATTGTGACTGTTATTTTAATCAAGTAATAATATGTTACATCTAACTCCATACGTTAAAATTACATATCCTATTCTGTGTACGTTTGCTCCCGTTTTTAGCAGTTTACCAAATATTAAAATACTTTAATTGGATTATAATCAACATTCGCAATGGCGTTCGATCAGTTTTACGTAAACGTGTACAAAAATGAAAAAACGTTTTTCTTTTTCAAAAAATCCACAGTTCGATATCAACTTGGTCGAATATTTGATCTTTACAGAATTTCACTTGAACTACTGTTTTCTACAGTCAAATCAATCGTAGCACTTCAGTATGTTCTATCTCCGCGGTATGGCAATTCCCACCATTCAGCACCGTCTAGCAGCTATGTAACCCTCTGCAAACGATTCATTTGGAGGCAGTATTTGGGGTGTGGAGCTACATATACGCTTTCCTAGCCGTTGCGAATTTTGCACAGGTTGTAGCCAGTCAGTTGGCATCTCGGGCCTAAGTACACTCCTTTCAAGTTCACACCAATGAAAACTCCCTAGCAGTGCCGGGAACTGAACTCGAGGCCTCCGTATGTCAGTCAGGCATTCAGACCACTCAATTACGGGTGCGAACTTCAAGTTAAACAAAAATTTCAGACGTTGAGCAGCTCTTCATGAATAGCACTACATACGCGTTAATGAACGGTTAAGTCAGCGGAGGTAGCCAGAGAGAAAAAAGAAGTTTTGTATTTAACATACCACGGCGTGGGACACTGCATCACCTGCTCGAGCGTAGAGGACAGAGTGCACTGCGGTCTAGTGGGAGGAGGCATCCCGGCACTCGCCCTTGATAACTTAACAGACTAATAGGACAACTGAATGTGTATGTGTTAGAGGAACACGACTGCAAGCAGCAGCTGCCACGTTGTTCCACAGTACCTCTTGATGTCCTGCAAGGCAGTAAGGCGACCACGGACAACCAGAGGATCAGTATGGCTGTCAGCAAGGAAGCCTCGACCCAACATCACAGAGCCTAGGAAATGTGTCGATTTCATGGACAATATTTAGCAGGTACCACTCACCACTGGTCTCCATACTCAAAAACGACCATAACCTTGCGTCAGAAGATGTCGGGACTCATCGTGAACAACACATTTTGCCAGGGACGAAATCGCCAGTTGATGTGGAAACGGCAGAATTAAAGGCGAGCTGCAAGATGTCGTATCAAGCGGGGTACTCGAACAGGACGTCTGGGTCAAAAGGTTCTTTCTCGTATTCTCTTAATTATAGCCTGATCAGACATTATTATGCATAATAAAGCCAACTGATGGTAAACGATTTTATCTGTTGCATACTGAAACGTCCCCTTAGAAAAATTATACATGACTGTGCTTAAACTGACACACAATATTTTTAGCGCAACGGAATCTGACTTTCAGCAATCCCTACAAAAGAATGGCCCTGACTAACATTAACCTATACCTTTCACAGATCACTTACCTCACAAAAATCTTCGTTACTCGAACTACTGCAAAACAGCGAGTGCCACTACTACCAGCTAAATAAAAGATTCAAACTACGGAAGGCACTAACTACTGATAGGCATAGTTAGCAAATGAAAGATTTTGATAGAGAACAAACAATGTATTTACCTTACTAATGTTCAAAAGTCATAATATATATAGCAGTTCATGACATCCAGTCTTACAAATTTCAAAACTCCGCCATCTCTCTCCCCACATCCACCACTGCTGGCGGCTCACCTCCAACTGCGCAACGCTACGCGCTGTTCACATCCAGCTGCCCAACACTACAATGGCAGACAACAATGCAAACTGGCCACAGACTGCACACAGCACAGCCAGTGATTTTCATACAGAGCGCTACGTAACGTTGCCAATAAGAAAACATAAACAGCCTACT
Source organism: Schistocerca nitens (assembly GCF_023898315.1). Classification (NCBI taxonomy): domain Eukaryota; kingdom Metazoa; phylum Arthropoda; class Insecta; order Orthoptera; family Acrididae; genus Schistocerca; species Schistocerca nitens. Next base: position 673,877,914 of record NC_064614.1, on the reverse strand, counting down.
TACATAGCCCCCATGCTCCCCACAAAAAATTTTACAAATTGTTTTGGACAGTGGCCAACAATGATTTGATAAAATTTTTTATAATTACAATAACAAAGATATCAAATGCACACACTTATTGATACAATGTTGGTCAAAAGCTAAAATTTTCTCACAGTCCATAAAGACAGTCCTGATCATTCATCACCGTAAAATTGCAGTGTTTTTCTCAAAGGCTGAGCAGTAAAAGAAAATGCACACGGAAGTAGTGGATTTCCATCAGGCTTGAAGAAGTGGTGTTGTCCTTCCAACGGAAAGACAGTGCTGACTCTCGACATGCAGACAGGTAATGGGCCACAACAGAGCACACCCACAGCAGAGTCATTCGACGTTTTGAAGAATATTGGTAGCTAGGTCATCACAGAGTAGACCCACTATGGTCTTGGTAGAGAGTATGGTATAGGTGGGCCACCAAAGGTGCAGACCCACTATAGTCCTTGTAGAAATAATGGTATTGATGAATCATCAAAGGTGAAGACCCACTGTAGTCCTTGTAGAGATGGCCATCAGCCATCTGCTGCGACTGTGCAGGTGCACAATCACCATCGAAGAGTCTTGCGGACAATATAGCAAGTCCATAACCACCACTTGTGCACTCACAAAGTTTTTGGAATTGTCCTTAGAACCAGCAATGCTGTTATCCAGTCCCTTGCTGAATTATTAACACACGTGTAAACACTAACAGTCCCTACTTCTCACATATTGTCCATATACTATGACCAACAGAAACGTGTGCAGTGAAATGGAACTTACATGTTAATAATATGATGAACTGGTGTCAATTACAATTTTATAACATAAGAATACAATTACAAAGGTACAAAATACATCATTAAAACATAACAATACATATAACATTTGTAGTACCGGCTTTACAAAAAAATCGAAATAACATATACATCAGTGTTACAGGAATTATGACATGAGTACATATATAAAAGATCAGAATAACTTTCGAAACATCAACTTCACACATGAGCATTAAAACAGAACAGAATACATAATCTCTAAAAATCTTTACAAAGAAAATAACATATTATCAGAAAAATTCTACAACATAACTCTTATTAGCTAAACACATAAAGACAGGAAAAATACAAATATACAAGAGTACACAAACACATAGGGGGATAACACAATGGAAAGGACAGGGTTCGTTTTCAGTGTAACATTTGGTACCACAGTCCAACCCAAAACTTCATTCCCTATATCGTCCCTCTTATTTCAACATTTGCTCCAGCCAAAAAAAAAAGTCCTATCCAAGCATGCTTTCTGTATTCTGTTCACATCCTCTTTCAAAAATAGTTTTTCTCCACTGTGCACTACTTTTTTGGCCAAACCATTTTCTTATAGCTTCTCAATGCATTTCTTCCAATTCATCATAGTTAGTTTCTTATATAGTCTACCCCCTCTTAAGCTAACTTAAATCTACTGAGCTCAGATATATAGACCAAGGGACAAGGCAATACAGCAGCACATAACAAATTAACACAAACAGCAAGGACAAAAAAAATACAAATTGGCAAAGTAAGCAACAATATTACAACTAATATAAGGCAATGAGCAGCAAACAAGAAAAATAAATCAGTGGTAAACTGGCTTAGCAGAGTAACATAAAGTCAAATTCAGTAACACTATGCCTGGCAAACAGCAGCAGCAAATGAAATAACTTATATCTAAACATGACATAGCTCAAGCAGAAAAAAATATTACACTAAAGACAACAATGCAGCCAAGGGAAATGTATATTCACATCGTAATGTCTATGTAATTAAAGTGGTGCACCACAAAAACTAATTCTACAAAAAATTACCAAGTACTTGAAAAGAAAATTATATATGCAGTTACTGTTATTAGTCCCTTCTTATTGTTCTTTCCATTCCAAGAGCTCCTTTTTCGAAGAATGTGGATCATAAAATAATTATTTAATAGATCTGTTGACAGAAAGTGTTCACATTAGCAAATGCATTTAATTTTATTTTATGAAACCAATGCTGCAAGACAGCTGGAAACCAGATATCAAATGAAATAAGCAATTATGCAAACCAAAGCATAAAAATGTCATTCAATAGTCACTTGACATTTCATAAGTCAGTAGAAATTCTCTCAACTCTCGTAGAAAGACGCTTGTCATAATCAGGCATGCAGATGTAAGTATCTTTCCAAGTAATGAGCGTGTCGTATTTGCGATGCTTTCTACAACGAAATGTCAATAGCGAGGATAATGGCCTTTTTTTTTCTCGCCACCTAATGGCTTTCTTTTGTCAGACGTCTACCTCTCAGCTGGGCGCCCAAAACGCATTACGTCATGGTCACTTACCTTTCTTACTGAAATATTTACGACAGCAGTTTCTGCTACAGTGGCAGTCTCATTTAAAAAATTTCACAGGTCAAGAATTTGCGTTACAAATCTGTAGAAACAAAATCCTACTGACATAACAGTGTCCAAAAAATTTTCGTCGGCATTTTAATACCTTCACGCATTTACATACATTTCATAACTCTTAAAGTACGATTCTTGGTTTCCAACAACCTTTTTCACAAACCAGAGTCCCTAACCACTACTCATTATTCCTTACCTTATTCGTAGACACTTCTTCAATATTTCATCATAACAGATATGTAGCATAATCAAATTCTTCATATAACATCAGCTCATTGGTCATAAACATACCTCAACAGCATAATACACATCGTCATCGTAAACATAACATCAAAACACCTCAGTCAAATCTCATAACGTCGTAGCTTTCTGCAATAATGTCAAAACCTAAAAAAAATACTCTGCTCATTTAAATAGTGTCATCTACCTCAAACGTACTTTAAAATCATGCTCCCTTACCAAAGACATCATTCAAAGCTCTCATAGTATCACAATGGTTCCGAAAAAATATGAACAGTTCACAAAGTACAGACAAAATACAAGTTCATAAGTGTGAAGTTACCCAACTGTGTAATTGCGTAAACATGTGTCACTGATGTAGTAAAAAAAATGTTTATCTCTCAGTTAAATGATCAGATAGCTGTGTAATTTGTGTGTTAGAGAAATATGGTACCGATGTGTAAAGTTGTATAAGCAAATACCATATTAGCTAGGGCTCCTTGTGCTTGCCAAACACATGGTACACAAAGTAGGCGTGTACCCCCTGAGGATTAATGTAATTATACCCTCAGGTGTTACAGATTACAGCAATGGAATGAAATGTATCACGGAAAACCTTTGTATCATTGTACTTCAAATATCTTTAAAAATAAATGATTTAAGTGAAAAATTAATCACTCAAATACGTGTCCTGTAGCGCTAAATGTGCGTCTTGTTGTAAGATAATCTCTGTGGAAGTGTCGTAGTTATTGTCCTCCGAAAGCTAAGTTCTGCAGAAGCCAATGTACTTACCTCATGATAAACAAAAATGAAATGCTTTGCGTATAGATATCTTAGTTATTACGCTTATTGCCGTGATGAAGAAAGTACTGTGCTGTAACGTATTGTTGTGCTACGGAAAAGGCAGTCTCATTGTAGCTATACCACAAAAGTTACTGCTAAAACATGTTTTATTTTCCAGAATAATACAGTAAAACTGTGCAGATATAAAACAGAAACACCGCAAAAGCAACATTGTAAATTGTCACTCATTAGTAGCGTCGTGATAAAATCGTGTAGCTGTCACATAAACTAACCACTGTGTCATCTGGTATCTCACAGAAAGTACTTTAAATCCAGCATATATTTTCAAGTAAACCAAAATGTTGCATTAAAATCTCATTAGCAGTACCAGTATATGTTCTAAGTATGTAAGCCTTATAGTCGTTACGTGATCGTGCAACTAACAAGTGAGAATGTACACACACAATAACACTGTGACGTCTGTTCACTATAACAATGCATTCGTAATTTCTGTTTAAATAAGTTCTCTTGGTTCTTGGTTGGATATTTAACTTCAAACATTGTTGCATGGTAACAGTTTCTAAGTCTGACAATGCATACTAGAAATGTGAAGTGAAAAGTTTTATGGCAAAGACAAAGTTAAAAAGTAGATTATCTTTCAATAAACGGTTTTACATGTGAAATGTGGTGTAAACCTTTACTCTTCCTAGTACGCAGAGTTTTAACTTCAACGCAATTATCATGTGGTATACGTCGGATTCTGTAAGGTCCATTGTAAACTAGAAAGAATTTGTGATTCAAGTGTTTCTTCTTATGTGACAATGAATGAGCTTTAATGAGAACTTTCTGACCAATATATAATTTCCTTGCATTTGCTTTACCGTGTAGTTTTCTCCTTTTGTCTGCTGCAGATTTTATATTTATAATAGCCAAATCAATTATGTCTTTGTGTCGAAGATTACGTGTATTCGGGAAAGGTACAAGCTCTCTGATTCTGTTCGGTGGTTCTTCATTCTTCAGTACAAGAGTAGGTGGTAAAGCAGTGGAGTCATGAGGCATTTCATTCAGCACGTTTTGAAATAAGTGTAAATATCTGTCCCAATATCTGTCTGATGCTTTCTGTGACAATAAAGTCTGCAAAGTTTATTGATTTCTTTCATAATCCGTTCGGAGGGGTTACAATGTAGTGAGTACAATGAAATAAAAACAGGTTTGATTTTATGATTCCGAAGCATGCGTGACCAAACAGCAGATCTGAATTGCGGTCCATTATCTGAACTGACTTTACTAACGTGTCCAACTTCACGTAAGAAATTTTTAACAAAGGCGTTGAATACAGACCATCCAGTGGTTTTACGTAACGGTGTGAAGGAAACAAATTTTGAAGTAAGTTCAACAGCGACTAGAACGTACGAAAATCCATTAGATGTTCTGACAAGCAGTCACAAGAGATCAACAGCAGCAAATTCTTTTAATTTAGAAGGAATGATAGGAAACAGCGGAGCACGATGGGAGATAGTTGATGGTTTCGCCTTTTGACAAAGTTTACAAATAGACAAGACTCTTCGAATTCTATTTTGCATATTGTTAAAATAACAAGTCGTTCGAAGAATATGATAACATTTTCGTGGGCCAAAATGTGCATAGCTGAAATGAATGTACCAAATGAGCTTATTAACAAAATCGTCAGGAATGCAAAGTACCCATAGCTTGTCATCAACAGTGCAGCGTTTGAACAGTATGTTGCTTCTAACCAGATAATAATGCCGAATCTGTGTGTGTGTCTTTTCATGCCATTTACTTTTGATGTCTTTCCAAATCGAATCTTTACCTTGTTCATGAGCAATGTCCTTTAAAGATGTGGAGATGATGTTTTCAAAGGCGACTTTCTGAATGTAAAGAATATTGAAATTTTTCTCGAGGTTGCCTTCTGTGTTACTTTTCTCAAGCCCAGCCGGTGCGCGTGACAGTGCGTCCGCAACAATGTTTTACTTGCCGGGAATGTAGACTATTGTGAAGTGGAATTCTTCCAGAAATAATGCCCAACGTTTTAACCTGTCATGATTTAATTTTGAAGACATAAGAAATTATAATGCACAATGATCACTGTATACTTTTACGTGCTTATCAGAAAGAAAGAAACGGAATTTGTTAAATTCCCAAACGATAGCTAAAGTTTCTAATTCAGTAACGGAATAATTTTTTTCAGATTTTGTTAGCACTCGGCTAGGAAAAGCAATGGTTTTCTGAACGGTAGTGTCATTTTCTATGGCTTCTTGAAATAAATGGGCACCAAGACCGACTTTAGAAGAATCCGTACTAAGGCAGAAATCTAGTGACAGATCTGGATGAGCTAGTATTGGCGCGTTAAGTAGCGATTCTTTCAAAGAATTGAATTCCAACTGTGCTTGTTCGTCCCAGTTCCAAATAGTATTTTTTCCAGTGAGAGAACAAAGTTTTGGTGTAACAAGAATTTGCATACTCAGAAAACGACGGCAAAAATTTACGAGACCTAGAAATCTGCAGACTTGTTTTTTTGTAGATGGAACTGGAATGGCTCTGATTGCTTCTAACTTTTCAGGATCCAGCTGAATGCCTTCAGAAGAAATAATATGTCCCAAAAAGTTCACCTTTGTCCTACCGAACTCAGATTTTTCCAAGTTAACTGTAATTCCAGATTCTGCAAAAATATATGACACGCTGTTGAGGATGCGATTATGTTGTTCCCATGAGGCTTCTGCTATCAGAATATCGTCCACATATAAGGTGATGTGACGTTTTAAGAACTCAGGTAATATGGACTTTAGCCCGCGAATGAATGCTGCCGAAGAAATGTTCAAACCAAAAGGAAGTTTCCGAAACTGATAACAAACGCCGAAACAAAGGAAAGCTGTGTATTTTCTACATTCTGGATGAAGTTCGGTCTGATAAAAGCTGGATCTGAGATCAATAGAAGACAACACTTTACGCCATTAAAATTTTGAAGAATTTCTTCCATCGTCTGCGGCCTGTCTGTTTCAGGAATGATGATAGTATTGATTTGTCTCGAATCGAAGACAAGTCTGATCGATCCATTTTTCTTCTCAACAACATGTAATGGATTGTTGTATGAGCTTACTACAGGCTCAATAATGCCTTCGTCAAGCATAGATTGTATTTCTGTTCTAACACGGTCCCTATAATGTGCTGGAATTACGTATGGTCTAACACAAAATTTAGTATGCTCACGAACACGAAATTGGTATTGAAATCCCTTGATTGTTCCTATTTTGTGAGTAAAAACGTGGAATGTGCTTCTAAAATCTCAAAAAGGTCCTGCCTATCAGTGTCATTACAATTCTCAATTGTTTGAATTTTATTCTGAATTAACTCATTAGTTTCAAATATGCCGTCGATATCATCCCTGTCAGTACTTGCAGAGTGATTGTTAGTGTCTAGTTCCGTAGAAAATTCCGAACTGTTGTCTAACAGAAGGTAAAGCCGATTAATTTCCTCGTCATGGTTTGAGAGCCAATCTTCAAATTTCAAAGCTATTTCAAAGCTTCTTTCTCTAAACTTATTTCAGCATCGTGAAAGTTTAAGTTTGCTTTGTATTCATTCAAAAAGTCTGCTCCCAGTATAATTTCCGTCGACAATAATGGAACAATACGAAAGTTCATAGAGAAGCTGTGGCTTTGACAAAAGAATTCTAAGTTGGTTTGTTGGCGTACATCTACACTTTTTCCAAAGATTGCACCTTGTAATTTAATATTACGTAACGGAAGTGTGGGGCAATCGTTCGACTTGTTGCATTTGCTAAAAGCTGTTTCACTAATTACTGAAATGGGACTGCCAGAGTCAAGTACTGCCGTAAATTTTACGTCATTTACAGTAATGGGAATCACAGTGTTCCTGGAGTAAGATGTCCCTAATGTCTTCCATTTTTACGTAATTACTAGCTACGGCAGCTGCGTCGTCAGTTTCATAAGTACGTTTTGTGGCTGCCAGCGGTATGAGTCATTTGCCTATTGTGTCTTTGTTGGCGCGCGTCGTTATTGGGAGACCTAACTTCAACAAATTCACCTTGTCGAGAGGGCCCTGCTCTGTTTGAATCCCGCCAGTTCTGATGCAATTCAGGTCTGTCGTTACGATCATATCGTCTGTCGTCATGTCGGTAGATTCCATAGTTTCTTTCTTGTCGGTCACGTGGTGGAGAATTTCTCCCTGAATCGTAACTGCGCGCTGGACCGTTGCGTCTAAAGTTATTCTGTCTCCCTTGATAATAATTATTTTGGTTCCCATATTGTCTGTTTCTCTGATTGTCTCTGTGATTGTCACTACCGCGGAGAGGTGATCTTTCCCTGTAATTATTACTACTCTGCCAACGGTTGTCATACGGGTGGTGTCTGTTTTGGTCACGATTTGTGTTGTGAGAATAGCCTTGTCGTGTCCAGTTATTATTTCTTCCATCGCGGAATTGCGACGGATGTGACCTGTAATTGTTGTGTTCCTGTTTTCGCGTTCCGCGATTGTCAGTGTCAATTTCTAATTCTTGTAACAGTCCCTGAAAAGCTTCAATGTCGTCTTTGCGACGTCCTGCTAAAATAATATGTCGTAAATATTCAGGCAGTTTGATTAAGCAAATGCGGATGAGTTCTGAGGGGCTGTATGGGTTTGAAAGATACTGATTCTTATGCAACATGTCTTCAAAATATTTCATAAGACTGGAAAATTCAGATTGTTCGTAACGTTTCATCATTATGATGCTATGTTTTACTCGGTCTTGTGTAGCTTGAGACCAATACACTGAGAGGAAGGCGTGATAAAATTCTCCTTCACTGTGACAATCGTGAATGACCGATCGCATTCTTACAGCTGGTTCATTCTCCAAGTAGCCACACATAAATTCTAACCTGTGCTCCAATGACCAGTTGGGAGGAAAACAATGAGAGAATTGATGAAACCATGCTTGTGGATGAATGTTGTTGTCAGAATTCTTAAATGTTTTGAATATACGTGTAGTAATGAACAGATTATAGTCGAAATCATCGTGTCGGCGAGTCGCACATCGCTTATTGTTACTTCGTTTCGGCGGTTCCATCTCAAAATCCAATGCGCCTTGCCAATTTCTTTCATAATTTCCGAAGTGTCCTGTGTTATTATTTTGTGGTTGTTCCGTATTTCTATGTCCCCCTTCCCGTACTGGAGCGCGAGTGTCCTCTGAAATATGTAATTCTTGTATTACCTGCGCCACGCGGTTAAAGGCGCTTCAGTCTGGAACCGCGCGACCGATACGGTCGCAGGTTCGAATCCTGCCTCGGGCATGGATGTGTGTCATGTCCTTAGGTTAGTTAGGTTTAAGTAGTTCTAAGTTCTAGGGGACTGATGACCTCAGATGTTAAGTCCCATAGTGCTCAGAGCCATTTGAACCATTTTGAACTGATCTTGTACTTCCCGGATTTCTCTTTTGTACTGTGTATTGATTTGATTTTGATTTTGTTTGAATCTTCTAATTTGTCCATACTCTTCTGTGTCAGTGAAGGCTACGGGTCTTGTGTCATTCAGATCATCATCTACCTTTTTAGATAAGTTAGTGAACTGATCCGAAAGTTCGGCTACTTTCTCCGATAGTGAACACATTTCCTCAGTGTGTTTTTCTGAACCAAGTTTCAGAGTGTCCATTTGTGTTGAAATCGAATCTACTGTGTCCTTTAAGTTTTCCTGAGTTTTTGCAAGTTACGTAACCGAATCGGTAGATGCAACTGAGTCAATTTTAGCCCACAAGGCCTCATGATTTTCATGAACAATGGTTTGCAGTTCTTTTATGGCTGCTTCGTGATTCTGTAATGCATTTTCATGCCGCAAAAAAATAGGTTGAAAATGCTCACAAATTTGTGTTTTTATGTCATTACAGACTTTTTGACGTTTCGATTCAATGTTATGTAACTCAGTAGTTAAATCTTCACGTGTTTGTTCAAGTGTGGTGTCTAACTTCCGAAGATTTTGTTCCATTGTGTCTAACTTTTGAAGATTTTGTTCCATTGCGTCTAACTATTGAAGCTTTTGCTGTGTTTGCCTCTGATTTTGTTCCATCGTGTCTAACTTTTGAAGATTTTGTTCCATTGTGTCTAACTTTTGAAGATTTTGTCCCATTTGTTTCTGATTTTGTTCAAGCGTTGTATCTAACTTTTGTAGCCTTTGTCCCATTTGTTGCATTTACTGTAATAACAGTGCACTGGCGTCTGAAACATGTTCCTCAGTGCTATTCGGCAGTGCACTTGAACCCTCAATATTCGCATTTTGAAAAGCAGAAAATGTGTCTTGATTTATTTGAGAAAACGGTGAGGACGCAAAACCTGAATCTACAGTATTTGCAAGATTGTGTCCTGTCATTTCAGAATCCTGAGGCGAGCTGTTGCCGACCAATCGATCGATAATGCTTCCCTGTTCACTAATTGTTTCACTGCCTACACCATTATTTGCAGCCCACTCCATTTCCCTATGCACAAATACCAAATTACTACTTTGAACATTAGTTAATTCATTACATGGTGGCGCTAACACACTGCTTTCGTCTTCACTGTCATTTCTCAGTTTACATTGGAGCCTATTATTACGTTTTTCACATGCCATTATTGTCACAATATTTCACACAACAACACAGAAAAACACAATTTGAAGAGCAAAAATAAGAGAACACATTAACATAGCACTGAAAATAATACCTAGTTAATTGCAAGCGCAGCTGCAAAATACTTGGTGCAAATTTACATGCATGCCACACCTGTTTTACTATACAACAATGAAAGACTGCAACTACAAAGGAGATTCTCTCTGGAATTACACGTTAGCAATAAACAAAATCTACACTAATTACACAAACTACAAGAAAAAATCAGAAGATTCCATTAGGTATCCTGGCAGGGTCGCCATATGAAACGTCCCCTTAGAAAAATTATACATGACTGTGCTTAAACTGACACACAATATTTTTGGCGCAACGGAATCTGACTTTCAGTAATCCCTACAAAAGAATGGCCCTGACTAACATTAACCTATACCTTTCACAAATCACTTACCTCACAAAAATCTTCGTTACTCGAACTACTGCAAAACAGCGAGTGCCACTACTACCAGCTAAATAAAAGATTCAAACTATGGAAGGCACTAACTACTGATAGGCATAGTTAGCAAATGAAAGATTTTGATAGAGAACAAACAATGTATTTACCTTACTAGTGTTCAAAAGTCATAATGTATATAGCAGTTCATGACATCCAGTCTTACAAATTTCAAAACTCCGCCATGTCTCTCCCCACATCCACCACTGCTGGCGGCTCACCTCCAACTGCGCAACGCTATGCGCTGTTCACATCCAGCTGCCCAGCACTACAATGGCAGACAACAATGCAAACTGGCCACAGACTGCACACAGCACAGCCAGTGATTTTCATACAGAGCGCTACGTAACATTGCCAATAAGAAAACATAAACAGCCTACTTTCAATACATTGAAAGTCAAGATCTCAAGTCATGTAGTAAGATCACAGGTACCGCCTTTATCAAAATAGACTTGACATTCCGGACGTTGACATTCGTATTTACCTAATTCTTTTCGATCGTGTACATTCGGCATCAATAAAAACAAAAACTTGTGGTAAATATTAACCAACGAGTAAGCATTAAACTGCAAAGTTTTGATTTTCGAAAGAACCATCTGATTTTACAAGGGAATATAAGGGGATGTATTTCATACCCATGTACTTAGGATACTCTTTGTAAATATTTTTAGGAACAAAGTTTTCATTTACCTTTCACAAATGTTGAATGTGTTCTTCATGGGACGCATGGGAAATATCCATGTAATAGTCATTGCCCCATACTTTGCGACCAGGTGTGGAGTTACTGTATTTACTGCTGTAGCTGTGAGGCTTCGCAGTTTACCTAAACTGTTGGAAGGGGAAGACACGCAGACAGGGTCTGCCACAAACCCCACAAAAAAATCACATACCGTGATATCAGGCGATCCTGGTGGTCAATGGTGCAATGTACGCTCGTTACGGGCGATCCACCGTTGAGGCAGCTGACTATTAAGCAATGCTCGTAAATGTATGTAGGGGCTAGCGTGATGTTGGTCCTTTCCGTTGGAAAATGGAATTTTACGATGTTCTCGCAGTTGTGAAAAATATCTCCGAATTATCCAGGTACGTGTCTCCCATAACTGACTATTTTGTTAAACAGAATGGACGGAAAATGGCGCAAAACATGTGGAAGTTTGGAGAGAGTATCTTGTGCTCGACTATCGTATAGTCGGCTGTGTTAGCCGTTGGGTCAGTTCTCCTTTTGGTGTAAACGATTATCACCGTCATGAAGGGCTCTGTAGCGAATGATACCCTCTATGGATTGACGTGCGAACGTCGCCGCAGAACACGCCTGACTGACACATGAACACTCTCGACTTGCAAGACGAGTAGACTTTTTTTGTTTATTTATTTACAACACGCCCCTTTACAATATTTGTAATACTAAATGTATTCATAGTGTGTGTGTAGCGTAGTGTAATTTTTGCGTTGTATGACGTCGATGAGAGAAAGGAGAGGCTGAAACCCAGTGCCGGCACATACTCTACTCCTTGCGGATAGCACGAAGGAGGCAGCCAGGCTTAACGTCCTCATCTGACGGACGGCACACAATCAAGAGCGTCATATTGCGAGGTGCCGGGGCTAGCAGTGTATTTATCACTAAATTCTACTAGAATCCACATATGTAAATCATGCTCTAAGCCCCCCCCCCCTATTCTAACTCCGACTTTTGCTGTTGCACAAGGATAAAAAAAATACGCGAACTGACTCTAATCAACCCTGCCAGTGGAGTAGAAGAGAGTTTGGCACCCGCAATAATTTAATTTGATAAATAAGTTAAATAAACAAAGGTTTCATTAGCATAGTGAGGAATGATAGGGTTGCTCTATCGATTAACAGAATGAAAGTTCTGTCCAAAATAACAATATGATTTATTAAGACTAAACACAGAATAGTAAAAGAAACACAGGAAATATTTATAATACATCAAATTGGCTCAAATTGGAGATTCGTACAAACACTGTAAAGGTGAAGTTGTCCCTAAACTAGATCGTGAGGTTTAAGACGAGGTGGTATGTGGAGCCAATTCCTTGCCACTCAAATCTCAAGAGAGACACACAGCTAACCCAACAGTAATTGCTGCTACTCAAGACAGTACAAAGTTAGAAAAAGAACAGGCGCGCTCTGCTGAGCTCTGATTATCACCTAGGAAAATCCCTGTCTGTCGGTGCTGCGGACATACATTACCAAACTGTCTTCTTGACTGCCAGGACACGATCTGGCGTACCAGAGCCGTTGGCTGGTTGCTTCGACGTCCTCGACCGAAAGGCGACTGCCGACTCTCAGAGCACCCGTACAGGCCGAACACACAACATTCCCGCCCCCTCGACAGTGGCCGTGGTTAAACGTTCCAATCAGCAACTCGAAAACCGGCGGAAATTCCACTCCATTGCCGGAGCACTACCATTCCACCAATGGAGATTCTTGGCGCCAATTTCTGTGCTGATATTGCTACGTCACGGAGCTATGCCCTGAGCAAGCCAATCACAGTTACTATTTTGCAGAAAGCGCGGGAATTTTCCCGCCACAGCTGCCTGGGTACATAAGTCATTCCCACGCCTCGCTGGTAGCCCGCCAGAAAGTGTTTTCGCTAATCTTCTGCGAAGCAACGGAACCTCCAGCCCAGCCGCCACTTCCGACCCCCGCGGGCGCGTCTCCTGACAATGTCGGCGTCCGGAAAGCATTCACTCGACCCCCCACACCTGTCGGCCTACCCTTTCAAAGTCAGAAGAGCCCGCCTGTCACTGGACCACCCGGGTGACGAGAGACGCTGCATGGGAAGTCCGCGTGTGAAGGAATAGCAGCCCTCCACCGCATGCAAATAGAGAGGAGAGTCGTAAGATAGAAATATGAGAGGGGGCTCATGCCACCTCTCATAGCCCCTACGCCATTTTAGATTGTAATTGGTGAGCAGTTGGCTCACTTAGGAGCAAGGTAGTGAGTCAATCGCCCAAGAACAATCTCGCAACTGGCTCCACATGCCGCACTCTATAAAGAAAATCACTGCAACTGAAAAATGCAGCTCATAGAGGGAGGATTATTTATGATGTAGCCAACTTCACCTTCTTAATATGGATCACTAACACTCACATCACACATCCATACCCAGGGAGCCCCTTCCAAACACCGATTCACGCAGACATTCACGCTCTAAATATGGCCCGGGCATCTGAGCCAAATATGGAGCAGTTTATTCTTTACAATCAGAGTTGGAGTGCTCCGCAATTAAATGCCCAAGATGTTACAACAAGTTTAATCATTAAACTAACCTGAACTCACTCACACATGATACTATTTAAGTTAACAATCTCTTTGTGAGCTTTCAGAATCTAATTACAACCGATTCATTCTGTCTCCCTGCAGCAAGAATAACCTTTACAAAATGTTCCCTGAACTGATGGTCCATTCACAATGACAGTGGTGGTATCTGCTTCAGTTTATGGGGACTTCAGGCACACTGTTTGCATACACACAACAATAAATACAAGATACAACAAAAACATGGTGTGGAGAATAATACAGTAATTTGTAATAAGAATTACAGTGTAAAACAAACACATACAAGGTATAACATACATTACAAAAACAACATAAGAGAAAGAAATTTAAGAAAAAAAAACAAGGTTCATGGGGCATCAAATTGTGCGTGCACATTGCACAAAGTTCACGACTGTGCTGAGAATGAGGCACTAAATCACATTGTTAGAAATATCCGTAGCACTTCACAAATTCCACAGTACTGACATCACATAAGGCTAAATGTCGGGTGTTGTTGCTACGTTGTTGAAACGGCAATAGGGTGTGCTGGAGCTTCTGCAGTACTCTGTTGAGATTGCACCAAGACCCACGCATATGATCACGGTAGTACGGTAGGAAGACACAGTGATAGGCTCTCCTCACGTCGATTAATTGTCTCTGAGATCTACTTGTTGGGATACATCACTAGTCTAGGTCTCTTCTCTCGCTGGACAGTACTTTACGTTTCCCAATATTGCAGTTCGACGAGGGATGGTGGCACGTGGAGTGACTCCACAAGTGTGTGAGGTCATCCATACAGGATCGAACTAGAAGCGACTATTGTTAAAACTGCTCTCTAATAGAGAGGAGAAGTAAGAAATGAGACCATACATTTGTTAGTCTGGCACGATACTGCCTTGTGTATGCAGATCGGCCAATGCTAGTGAGTTGTAAAAACCCAAACAGGTGAGTATATAGCGTCCCTTTCTGTCCTGAGGCACATGAGGCACAGATTCTGACACGATATGTGATCTTCTTCGTGTACTCACGACAACGTGGTCTGCCGCAGGGAATCCCTCCAAACGGCTGCCGCGTCCGGAGAGCTAGCAGGCTGTCGCGTGTGGGTCGCGTGTCAGTGTCAACGGCCAGCCCCACTTTCGCTTGTGGCCCGGCGAGGGCTGTCTGCCGCCTAATCCCTCAGGTACACGGCCCAGTGCTGTCAGCTCGTAGGACCGGATGCTCTCGCCCTTCACGTCAGGTGGGGTGCTGACGCTCTTTTCTTGCAGGTAGCCACAGACCTCTTGTTCCCGCTCCGGCCGGCCTCCGCATTGCCACGATCCCTGTCATCTGCACAATTCTTACAAAAATCTTATGCCTAACTTTTTCCCATGACCTTCTATGTTATAATAAATTTACATAATGAAACATTGATGGTCTGTCATTTCAGACACTCTTATTTTACTTTTATAGTTATTAATCTATGGCAATCATTATAACATCTAATCTAGACATGGAAATAATTTATTTTGATATATGTGTAGAGACCGATCTCAGTATTGTACATGGTGTGTGATAACTGATGCTATGTAATGGATGAACAACTAAATGTGCGGGCCCGCACTAATATTACTATTAATTATATAGATCGACAGTAGACATGCTCAAGAATTAACTACCATATGCCAACGATCTACATTCTATGTCTTCTAAATAAATTATATTATTATGCAGGCTGAAGTTTTACTGAGCTATAAAGAACATGCAACTATTGTACGTTCGAACATGCAACTATTGTACGTTCGCTCGCCGGTCGTCCCTCCATCTCGGGTCTGTGGTTTCATGACCTGAAAAATAACATCCCAACAGGCGCGCGCCAAACACAACACTTGTGGTAGAAAACCCCCACAATATTAATCTAGTTATTGTTAAATCCTACAGTTTAACTTATCCTAGTATATCGTACCCTTTCTTTTTTTTTTTTTTTTTTTGTTTACCTTATACAATACTCTTACATAATTCCTGTTACGTTGAGATGACTCGCTGCTCGCCGCTATTGCCGACAGTGATGTGCGCGCCGTACGACATGACCTCCGAGTTTTCATTACGCCTCACTGAAACTCCAGAGACTGGGTTAGCCATGGCTATACACGACAATAAATTTATAGTTGCAACTTCCTTCTCTATCTGATGCGGTTTTCGGGATCAAAGCACACCTTTCCAGAAACAATGTAATATGACCAAGCCAGGGGTGGTTCCTGTTGAGGATTCAGTCGCCCAACACACGCCAGCTACACAGTATGTCACGAATATCCAAGTATAAGTCCCTGGTTATTCATCTGTGACAGTCACGAGCAGCACGCTAAATCCCCAACCAGCACATTGGCATGGTAGGCTTTATGCTCGCATTTCTCTCGTCTAGGGCACCATTGGAGTCAAACGCTCACAGGATCACCCCGACTTGCAAGACAACGATGCTGGCGAAGCTCTGCAAAAAACTATACTGCCCATATTCATCCTCGAAATCACGCAATATACCACAATCTTGCCGTGCACTGACGCGTGCCTGCAAGCATTGGTATGAACGTTTCACGAACTGGTTGTGGCCGCTATTGAGCGTATCACGACTTCTCAGAACGCTTCTAAGAGCACGTTCTTGTATGCGCCCGTTTGTGCGACGTCTCGTCACTCATCTTTATCCCTTAACATGGTCACCAGATAGGAAAGGACAAGAACATTGCTCATGGAAAGGTAGTCCCTCTTATCGCAACGACAGAGGAGATCCCGAACATAGACAAAAAAGAGGATAGCAGCAGTAAATTCTTATGCAAGACAACGCAGCGTGTTAATACTTTAGCAATCTTAATCTATTAATGCGACGAATATTGTTCCCCGAAGAAAGGTTCATATCTTTGCCTATTCTACTATGTACACCACTTACACTACTACTATTCCACGAACTCCTTTATGTGAGAGATGTGGTGGAGTCCTATGGACTTCTTTCCTTTCAGCGTCTCCAATTCATAAGCATTGTGGTGAGCTGCTCTCCTTATACGGTACGGGCCGTTGTAAACAGAATAGAATTTTTGGCATTTCATTTTTTGTTTGTTCGAAAGTCGGAAAGACTTAACGAGCACCTTTTGTCCAATTTGGAAGTGTCGTAGACGAGCTCCCCTGTCGGCACGTCTCTTCCTGACCTCTGCTGCAGCCCGTATCCTCTTGAGAGCCAAATCCACTATGGCCTGGTGCTGCGTTCGCGCCCTTGGTGGGAAGTTTACGACCTTGGTTATCAAGTCCTTAGGAATCCGGTTTTTCAGTACTGTAATGGGTGCCAATCTTGTTATCCCATGGGGTGCCTCATTGATCACCTCCTGGAAGTCTTTAAGGAAAACGTCCCATGTCGTGTGCTGTTTGTTACAGTACAACCGGCACAAGTTTCCGAGTTCTTTAATAACCCGTTCTGCAGCATTCGAGCTCGGATGGTGTGAAGATATAAAAATGGGATCAATTTTACATCGACGCAACGTCTCCTTCCATGTTTTTGACTTAAACTGTGGCCCGTTATCAGAAATGATTCTACTCACATGACCAACCTGTGGTAGGAAATCCCGGATTAGGGCTCGTGATACAGTTCGTCCTGTCGCCCTCTTCAGTGGCGTAAAGGTAACGTATTTGGACGTTAGTTCAACAAACACTAATACGTAAGTATATCCTCTTCTTGTTCTTGGCAAAGGTCCCATTAAATCTGTTGCTGCTAATTGTCTTAATTTGGTCGGTACGATTGGGTATAATGGTGCCTGCATGCTCACAGTGGTGTGCTTAGCCTTTTGGCAGTCTTTACACACCGACAGTACCCTCCGAATTCGACGCTCCATGTTTCGAAAGTAACACATGGTCCTTAGCTTGAGATTGCACTTGCGTGGTCCGAAGTGTCCATAGCTGAGGTGAGTATGCCATATAACCTTGTTTATTAGGTGTTCAGGGATGCATACCCCCCCATTCAGTGTCATTGGTATAATTTCGGTGGAAAATTATGCCTTTCCGCAAGAGGTAGAACTGCCTGATGGTGGCGTGTCTTCTGTCTATCCATTTCTGTTTCAATAACACTAGGGCAGGGTCCTTGTCTTGCTCCTTCTTGATGTCCTGCATACTACAGGTAATAAAATTTTCAAAGGCTACTTTCTGCATATAGTAAAGGCAGTAGTGATTTTCCTCCAGATCTTCTTCCATGTTGTGCTCAAATCCGATCGGTGACCGTGATAAGGCGTCTGCAATAATGTTCTGACTGCCGGGGATATATTCTATCGAAAAGTTGTACTGCTGTAGATATGATGCCTACCTAATGAGCCGCCTGTGATTAAGCTTTGCAGTCATCAAGAACTCGAGTGCCTTGTGGTCTGTGTAGACCCTCGTCTTGCGACCAAACAGAAGGTATCTGAATTTTTCAAACGCCCATACAATAGCCAGCGCCTCTAACTCGGTTACTGAGTAATTCCTCTCACTCTTGGCTAGTACTCTGCTAGCAAACGCAATTGTCTTCCACACCCTGTTTCCTTCATGTACATAGTCTTGGAACACCATGACACCCAGATCGGAGTATGAACTGTCCGTTACTATGCAAAGCTCTTCTGCTAAATTAGGGTGTGATAGGATGGGTGCTTGTAATAATGCGAATTTTAATGCTTTCCATTCGGATTCGGCCACCTCATCCCATTCCCAAGGAATCTTCTTTCCTGTAAGTTGATGCAACCGAGGACTGCTCTGAGTTTTGACATGTATAAAGCGGTTGTAAAAATTTATGATCCCCAAGAACCCCCTTAACTGCTTCTTTGTCGTAGGAATGGGAAACTTTTCAATCGCTTCGATCTTTTCGGGATTTGGCGCAATGCCCTCACCCGTGATGATATGTCCTAGAAATTTCACAGAGGACGTCCCAAAATTCGATTTTTCGATATTGATAGTCACTCCGTATTCCTTGAATGTCGCTAGGAGTTCACCGAGGACCGCATTGTGCTCTCCCCAAGATTTCTCCGCGATCAGCAAATCGTCCACATAGCTGGTGACATGACGTTTCAAATTATCGCTTAGTATGCCGTCCAGCCCCCGAATGAATGCGGCAGATGAAACGTTCAAACCAAATGGTAGACGACGAAACCGGTAACATCTTCCAAATGCTAAAAAGGCTGTGTACTGTCTGCAATTTGGATGGAGCTCGATCTGCCAGAAACTCGATTTTAGATCAACTGATGAGAAGATTGATATTCCATGGAAGTTTTGTAAGAGTTCCTCTAATCGTTCCGGTCTGTCTGTTTCGGGTTCTATTATGGTAGTAATTTGTCGCGAGTCCAAGACTAAACGAATACTACCATCTGCCTTCTCGACTACTCTTAACGGGTTATTATAGGCTGAAGCCGTAGGTTCTATTATTCCTTCACTCAGCATTCGCGTAATTTCAGCTGCTACTTTCTGTCGATATGCCAAGGGGATTGGATAGGGTGGCACACGAAACTGGTTGTGCGGACGAACACGAAATTCATATTGGAAGTTCTTTATTGATCCTGTCTTGGGAAGGAAGACCTCCACATGTTCTACTAGTAATTTATGAAGTTCTTTGCGGTGGTCGCTCCTTATATTCTTTATTGCTTCCACTTTTTCTCCTATTTTCTCCTTTATTTCTCCCATTATTCCGACTTCATTCTCATCCGTGTCCTCTCCCTTACCCGCAACGTCGACCTGTTCTTCCTTTCTGTCTTTCAGACACGGATAGTTTATCCGTACACAGTTAGACGGTAGTTGAGCTGGGATCAGCTGGTCGTCGAACTTAATGTGGACGGGATTCCCTTTCCTCAAAACCACTTCACCTCGTCCTAGATCAACTATCGCGTCATGTTCATTTAGGAAGTCCGTTCCTATTATCATGTCGATCGCCAGATTTGGCACGATCCAGAAGTTAGACTCTATTTTGTGTCCTTGGCAGGAGAATTCCAGTCTTGTTTGTTGGGTGACCTCCGTACATTTACCCGCTAATGCCCCTTTTATTTTGGTTTTCTTAACCGATAGGACAGGCCAGTCCATCTCCTGAGAGCACCTCTTGTATGCTGCCTCGGATATTGCTGTTATGTAGCTTCCACTATCTATTATCGCATTCATACTCTTTTCAGCTATTGCTACTGTGATAAGAGGCTGCCGATCTTGTCGAGGAGTTGCTTTATGTTCCTCGAGCAGGATTTCTGATAAATCTTCGTAATGTATCATCCGTAGTTGGCCAGGTCCGAGATTACGTGCGAAATTCCGGCGGCCTGTGTTCGCACTAGTCTGGCGTCAATCCCTTGTTAAGCTCCCCCACTTCTGACGTGCATTAGGATTTGCGGGTCTAGTTTCAATCTCCTGGTTCCACTGTTGTCCTTGGTTTCGCTCTCTCCAATTACGGTCGCTTTGCCGTTCGTTATTCCTCCTATCCCAGATTCCTTGTCTAGATTGACCCTGCTCCCTGACGTTCTGGTTTCCGTGTCTTTGGTTTCCATAACCTTGAATAGCGTAACCTTGACTTCCGTAACCCTGGTTTCCTAACTGACCAGTGCGATTATGCGATCTGTTGTCGTCTTCTGTTCCTGGCCGGTGGTATTTGTTACTTTGCCCCTTCTTCCTGTCCTTTGCGTCTTGTTTATCAAAGACTACTTCGAGTTCGCGCAATAGACTCTTGAATGCTTCTGTGTCAGATCCACACTTGCCGACAAGTGTCTGTTGGTACCTAACTGGCAATTTGGAAAAGCAAAATTTAATGATTTCTCCGTTACTATATGGACTATCTAAAAATTGATTCTTCTTGAGTAAATCATCAAGAAATTTGGTTGCGCTCCTATGCCCGGACACTTCCAGTTCAGGACAAAATATTATTTCCTCTTTAATCCTGTCTTGCGTTTCCTTTGACCAGTAGGTCCGCAGGAATGCACCAACAAATTCCTGATAAGTCCGACACGTCACTGCCACACCCCGCATCTTTTCCGCGGCTTGGCCTTCGATGTGTCCACACATGAATTCTAATTTTGCCTGGGTTGGCCATGATGCCGGTAATGAATTTGTGAACTGCATCACCCAGCTCTTCGGATGCATCGACCCTCCATTTTCTTTGAACTTCTGGAATTTTAGTATCGACAGGAAGTGATTGTGATCAAAGTCCGTTCTGATCCTCGCACTGGTGTTGTCACTCGTTTCCGATACTTGCACGTCTGCTGAGTGTCCTGCTCTATCTTGCTGATAACTGTGATGTGCTACCTCTGTATCACAGTGGAAGTGGCACTCAGAATTCACTCTCCTAAGTGGGCTATAATTATTGGAGCTATTACTCGCTGTTTCTGCGTGTGCATTGTTAGTTCCGCACTCGGTCATTGGGCTAGAGCACGGCGGGCTTTTCCTGGGAGACACAATTCTTTGTACTCCATCATTGGTACCCGAACGCGCTGTGCTCGTGTGCCCGTTTTGCTCTAGTTTTGCTATCCGACTCTCTACTTCTTCCATTCGTTTCGTGGTGTTCGCAACCGCGATATTACCTTGAGTTTTTAAGCATGCTAGGGATTTTGAGTGGGATTGTGTTGTACGTCGCAAGCGCCCTGCGAGTTTGGAAGTTGATTCCGCGACTTTCATTGCCCCTATTGCTGCCGTTTTGGCTAGGCCTGCTACTTTTTGTGCTACCATTGACATTTGTTTTGCTTCTCCACATTCTTTCTTTATTGTTAATAATTCCCCACGAATTTCCCCTATATGCGAAATTATTGCCTCCGTGTCCTTCTTACGCTGTTCGTCAGCTTCTTCTTTCTCCTTCTTACGCTGTTCGTCAGCTTCTTCTTTCTTCTTCTTACGCTGTTCTTCAGCTTCTTCTTTCATTGATCGTAGGAAGCTCAGTATTGGGTTAATGTCATCATTTTGATCCTCGTCACACATGGGTGATGTAACTCTGGACACCTGGGCGCTAGAGCTCTGACGTGACCGAGCTGGCCTCTGTCTGCACTCGTTCGTTTGACTATAAACTTCTGCTACCGTCTCGACCTGTGTGACTGTCTCTGTTTCATCCTCTACCTCACTATCATAATCACGGCCGCAACGCTGCTCTAAGATCGCGTCCAAATCACCTTCCTCATCAATGACCCTGGCGTCCTGTCCTGCTAAAAATGTGCCCATCTCATCTCCGAACCTATTCCCGTCAGTAAACTGCCCCTTATCCATTATTCTATCCTCTTTTGTTTTAGCTTCGATCGATAATAGTCGTGCCTTACTTCTCGTTATCATTCATGAAAAACAAATTTATCTAGAATGCACAATTAAATTAATCTACTCCATATATTTTTACACATAGACATAAAATTTCAACAACGCTGTTCCAACGCTGTAATCACAAACACAATTTGATGTGGTACAGAAACCGCACACAAATCCGACAAAGTGCGATGTGGTACGGACACCACATCAACGAAACACAAAAAACAATGAACAAAAAAAATATATACACTGAAAACAAAAACTGTAATCATGCGCCGCTACTTAAAACTAAACGCGGAACTACCAGAAAAAAACTTGCGTATTAATCAATAAAAAAAATTAGAGAAAAAAAATTTGAATGTTCGTACTAAGAATACTGTTTGTTAATCAGTGATTCTCAGGAAAGATCCGAGGCTAAGGGTCGCCATATTATGCGAGGTGCCGGGGCTAGCAGTGTATTTATCACTAAATTCTACTAGAATCCACATATGTAAATCATGCTCTAAGCCCCCCCCCCCTATTCTAACTCCGACTTTTGCTGTTGCACAAGGATAAAAAAAATACACGAACTGACTCTAATCAACCCTGCCAGTGGAGTAGAAGAGAGTTTGGCACCTGCAATAATTTAATTTGATAAATAAGTTAAATAAACAAAGGTTTCATTAGCATAGTGAGGAATGATAGGGTTGCTCTATCGATTAACAGAATGAAAGTTCTGTCCAAAATAACAATATGATTTATTAAGACTAAACACAGAATAGTAAAAGAAACACAGGAAATATTTATAATACATCAAATTGGCTCAAATTGGAGATTCATACAAACACTGTAAAGGTGAAGTTGTCCCTAAACTAGATCGTGAGGTTTAAGACGAGGTGGTATGTGGAGCCAATTCCTTGCCACTCAAATCTCAAGAGAGACACACAGCTAACCCAACAGTAATTGCTGCTACTCAAGACAGAACAAAGTTAGAAAAAGACGAACAGGCGCGCTCTGCTGAGCTCTGATTATCACCTAGGAAAATCCCTGTCTGCCGGTGCTGCGGACATACATTACCAAACTGTCTTCTTGACTGCCAGGACACGATCTGGCGTACCGGAGCCGTTGGCTGGTTGCTTCGACGTCCTCGACCGAAAGGCGACTGCCGACTCTCAGAGCACCCGTACAGGCCGAACACACAACATTCCCGCCCCCTCGACAATGGCCGTGGTTAAACGTTCCAATCAGCAACTCGAAAACCGGCGGAAATTCCACTCCATTGCCGGAGCACTACCATTCCACCAATGGAGATTCTTGGCGCCAATTTCTGTGCTGATATTGCTACGTCACGGAGCTATGCCCTGAGCAAGCCAATCACAGTTACTACACTCCTGGAAATTGAAATAAGAACACCGTGAATTCATTGTCCCAGGAAGGGGAAATTTTATTGACACATTCCTGGGGTCAGATACATCACGTGATCACACTGACAGAACCACAGGCACATAGACACAGGCAACAGAGCATGCACAATGTCGGCACTAGTACAGTGTATATCCACCTTTCGCAGCAATGCAGGCTGCTATTCTCCCATGGAGACGATCGTAGAGATGCTGGATGTAGTCCTGTGGAACGGCTTGCCATGCCATTTCCACCTGGCGCCTCAGTTGGACCAGCGTTCGTGCTGGACGTGCAGACCGCGTGAGACGACGCTTCATCCAGTCCCAAACATGCTCAATGGGGGACAGATCCGGAGATCTTGCTGGCCAGGGTAGTTGACTTACACCTTCTAGAGCACGTTGGGTGGCACGGGATACATGCGGACGTGCATTGTCCTGTTGGAACAGCAAGTTCCCTTGCCGGTCTAGGAATGGTAGAACGATGGGTTCGATGACGGTTTGGATGTACCGTGCACTATTCAGTGTCCCCTCGACGATCACCAGTGGTGTACGGCCAGTGTAGGAGATCGCTCCCCACACCATGATGCCGGGTGTTGGCCCTGTGTGCCTCGGTCGTATGCAGTCCTGATTGTGGCGCTCACCTGCACGGCGCCAAACACGCATACGACCATCATTGGCACCAAGGCAGAAGCGACTCTCATCGCTGAAGACGACACGTCTCCATTCGTCCCTCCATTCACGCCTGTCGCGACACCACTGGAGGCGGGCTGCACGATGTTGGGGCGTGAGCGGAAGACGGCCTAACGGTGTGCGGGACCGTAGCCCAGCTTCATGGAGACGGTTGCGAATGGTCCTCGCCGATACCCCAGGAGCAACAGTGTCCCTAATTTGCTGGGAAGTGGCGGTGCGGTCCCCTACGGCACTGCGTAGGATCCTACGGTCTTGGCGTGCATCCGTGCGTCGCTGTGGTCCAGTCCCAGGTCGACGGGCACGTGCACCTTCCGCCGACCACTGGCGACAACATCGATGTACTGTGGAGACCTCACGCCCCACGTGTTGAGCAATTCGGCGGTACGTCCACCCGGCCTCCCGCATGCCCACTATACACCCTCGCTCAAAGTCCGTCAACTGCACATACGGTTCACGTCCACGCTGTCGCGGCATGCTACCAGTGTTAAAGACTGCGATGGAGCTCCGTATGCCACAGCAAACTGGCTGACACTGACGGCGGTGGTGCACAAATGCTGCGCAGCTAGCGCCATTCGATGGCCAACACCGCGGTTCCTGGTGTGTCCGCTGTGCCGTGCGTGTGATCATTGCTTGTACAGCCCTCTCGCAGTGTCCGGAGCAAGTATGGTGGGTCTGACACACCGGTGTCAATGTGTTCTTTTTTCCATTTCCAGGAGTGTATTTTGCAGAAAGCGCGGGAATTTTCCCGCCACAGCTGCCTGGGTACATAAGTCATTCCCACGCCTCGCTGGTAGCCCACCAGAAAGTGTTTTCGCTAATCTTCTGTGAAGCAACGGAACCTCCAGCCCAGCCGCCACTTCCGACCCCCGCGGGCGCGTCTCCTGACAATGTCGGCGTCCGGAAAGCATTCACTCGACCCCCCACACCTGTCGGCCTACCCTTTCAAAGTCAGAAGAGCCCGCCTGTCACTGGACCACCCGGGTGACGAGAGACGCTGCATGGGAAGTCCGCGTGTGAAGGAATAGCAGCCCTCCACCGCATGCAACTAGAGAGGAGAGTCGTAAGATAGAAATATGAGAGGGGGCTCATGCCACCTCTCAATATGTCATCAGTTCATGAGGCACTGTGGAGAGGTCTGAGGTCTCGTATTCAAACCAGGACTCTGGCGCAACGTCTGGTGATCAGGAACTTTACGCAATCATCTGTCCTCCGCTTTCCGCCCGAATACTGGCACTGAAAACTTTTTCAGTACCAAGATTCGAACCGGGTTAACCTCGGTTCTAGCGCCACCGCACAAACGTGCGTTAGCGATCGCGCCCACGAAAGAGTGTGACGAGCAAACTTTTCTAGGCTATGTGCAAAACTCTGTTTAATGCTCTCTACGCCCAAAACGGGCACACGGGAGAGACCTGTGGATTTCACCTTATCAGTGTATCGAAACTGCAGGTGGTACCGTCAAATGCTTTCAGCTGCAAAAGGTGCATTTCTTTACTATCTAAGAATATCGCACTCCGCAGCTGCAACTAAACTAGACCTGTTGAAACGGAGAACGTAAAATGTCTTTCGTTTCTGTGTTATGGCCAGCTCGACTCCCCGCATATGAGTAATGAAGTGTGCGAGCCAGCTCGGGGAGATCCCTATTGGCAACTATTAATTCGTAAGTTCCTATCTTTATTCGTGAGTAAGGTATACCCTTGTGAAATCGGATGATTCCCGTGTGTCAGCACCTAAAGTGATGTACAGACAAGATACTGGACTCGCATTCGCGAGGAGGACGGTTCAAACCCGCGTCCGGCCATCCTGATTTAGGTTTTCCGTGACTTCCCTACATCGCTCCAGGCAAATGCCGGCATAGTTCCTCTGAGAGGGCACTGCCGACTCCCTTCCCTAATCCTATGGGATCGATGACCTCGTTGCTTGGTCTCCTTCTCTAAATCAACCAACCAGACAACAAGAAAAAACGAGTGGGAGTGAGCGGGTTGGTACTTTTGTCGTAAAGATTCGCCGTCAGGGAGGACGGAGCAAGGATGACAGTCGGTGCCACCTCCAGGCACCGTCAGGAGTGGTAGAGGGCGGGCGCCGCTAGGGGCGCTGAGGGCTGCGGGGGCACCTCCAACCTGATTACCGTAATGCTCCGTGACGCGGGGCGAGGCTACGAAAAGGGGCGGCGCGGCCGGCGCCGGGTGAGAGGGCGGCGAATTACGGCGGCGCCCCTGTGAGCGCGGCTCGCTGTGCAGCCGGCCCCTTCCTGTGTTATTAACGCGGCCGGAAATGGCACGCGCTGCCGTCTGCTACCCACACACCTGTTGTAAGCTGCTAATGGCACACTAAAACTCGCTGTCCCCGCTCTGGACACAGTTGTGCCGTCACGAGTCAGTTCGTGCTTTTGGACGAGCTTTAATACAAAAGTTACGCTCGGTCTCTCGGCACAAGCACATCTGCCCCTTCCATTTAGACACCATTGCAGCAAGTGGGACAGACACTGTCTGTCTTTCTTCATTATACTGATTGTGCTAAGGTGCCGTCAGGCATCATATCTTCAAGAATGGCTTCCATACTCGTTGGACCGAGTTGATTAATGATAACATTTCAGAGTGCCAAATCAAGACTTTTGCATCCATATTAACATTGGTACTAAAAAATTAGCCACGTGCGAGTAGTACAAGCGCCCTGAGGGTTCCATACAAACTTAATTATGTACGTAGACATTTCATCCATTCTGGGAATCTAGAATCTCGAAGATTTTTGTCTGTTATCGACATTGATACAAGCAAGCTATAGGTTTTAGAAATTCCAAGACTTTCAAGAATATTTTAATTTCGAGTTTGAAGTCGAATGATCAACAATCAAAGAACTCTTTTTTCAAGTGATATACACTCCTGGAAATTGAAATAAGAACACCGTGAATTCATTGTCCCAGGAAGGGGAAACTTTATTGACACATTCCTGGGGTCAGATACATCACATGATCACACTGACAGAACCACAGGCACATAGGCACAGGCAACAGAGCATGCACAATGTCGGCACTAGTACAGTGTATATCCACCTTTCGCAGCAATGCAGGCTGCTATTCTCCCATGGAGACGATCGTAGAGATGCTGGATGTAGTCCTGTGGAACGGCTTGCCATGCCATTTCCACCTGGCGCCTCAGTTGGACCAGCGTTCGTGCTGGACGTGCAGACCGCGTGAGACGACGCTTCATCCAGTCCCAAACATGCTCAATGGGGGACAGATCCGGAGATCTTGCTGGCCAGGGTAGTTGACTTACACCTTCTAGAGCACGTTGGGTGGCACGGGATACATGCGGACGTGCATTGTCCTGTTGGAACAGCAAGTTCCCTTGCCGGTCTAGGAATGGTAGAACGATGGGTTCGATGACGGTTTGGACGTACCGTGCACTATTCAGTGTCCCCTCGACGATCACCAGTGGTGTACGGCCAGTGTAGGAGATCGCTCCCCACACCATGATTCCGGGTGTTGGCCCTGTGTGCCTCGGTCGTATGCAGTCCTGATTGTGGCGCTCACCTGCACGGCGCCAAACACGCATACGACCATCATTGGCACCAAGGCAGAAGCGACTCTCATCGCTGAAGACGACACGTCTCCATTCGTCCCTCCATTCACGCCTGTCGCGACACCACTGGAGGCGGGCTGCACGATGTTGGGGCGTGAGCGGAAGACGGCCTAACGGTGTGCGGGACCGTAGCCCAGCTTCATGGAGACGGTTGCGAATGGTCCTCGCCGATACCCCAGGAGCAACAGTGTCCCTAATTTGCTGGGAAGTGGCGTTGCGTCCCCTACGGCACTGCGTAGGATCCTACGGTCTTGGCGTGCATCCGTGCGTCGCTGCGGTCCGGTCCCAGGTCGACGGGCACGTGCACCTTCCGCCGACCACTGGCGACAACATCGATGTACTGTGGAGACCTCACGCCCCACGTGTTGAGCAATTCGGCGGTACGTCCACCCGGCCTCCCGCATGCCCACTATACGCCCTCGCTCAAAGTCCGTCAGCTGCACATACGGTTGACGTCCACGCTGCCGCGGCATGCTACCAGTGTTAAAGACTGCGATGGAGCTCCGTATGCCACGGCAAACTGGCTGACACTGACGGCGGCGGTGCACAAATGCTGCGCAGCTAGCGCCATTCGACGGCGAACACCGCGGTTCCTGGTGTGTCCGCTTAGCCGTGCGTGTGATCATTGCTTGTACAGCCCTCTCGCAGTGTCCGGAGCAAGTATGGTGGGTCTGACACACCGGTGTCAATGTGTTCTTTTTTCCATTTCCAGGAGTGTACTTACAAATTAGCAATTTTCGGATTTTTTTTCCTTTGGTTGTAGTGTGAAACCTTGCTTCTTATAAGTTTCGTGCTTCAAGGTCAACGGGGAGTACGCGGTAGGTTTTTATGAGTGAATTTGCGGGAATTTGACATAAATGGCCGTTTCTTTTGACTGCAATGATTTAGAAGCTAACGTTTATTACACCACCGAGGGTCCATAGACCTTAGTACGAGACATAAATTTCAGTTTGATACGTCAACCCGTTTCTGAAAAAAAGGGGTATTAACAGACGAAGGGACATTCTGATAACAAAAGACAAAAATTGTGCGATATGAGTATAAATCAACAATTTTGACTTTAGGTCAATGGAAAGTGCCGTGTACATTCTGATGAGTGACTTTACGAGTATCAAAATATGTGACCTAAGTGGCCGCATCTTTCGATTGCTTTGACGTAGAAGTTCCACTTTCTTACATCACCAACGGATCGTAGCCCTCAATGAGTGACATAAATTTCAACTTGACACGTCTGCCTGTTCCTGAGAAATAGGGTTTTCAACAGTCAGAAAGACAGATTGACAGACATATAACAAAGTGACCCAGTAAAGGCTACGTTTTTACCGACGGAGGTACGGAACCCTAAAAAGATGTGCATTCCTTTTGCTAATTAAATATTATGACTGACTAATGCATCTTTCAAAAATTATATTGACTGGTTAACTATTGTAATATCCACGACACTATGTTCTAGCACAAGATGTTAAAATGAACTAAGTGTACAAACTTCAACAAATATTATCGATACTACGTATAAAAAAAGACTGTATCGTGAAAAAAACGACGAGAATTATTTCATTAATTCTGTAATAATTTAATTTCTGTCTGAATTAAAACTGTTATCAGATAACTACATTCATAGATAACAAGAATTATATATATATATATATATATATATATATATATATATATATATATTGTGATAACTGGTTCAGTTGTTCTTCCTGTGCTAACCGATGAACTGTTCGGACGTGAGACGTGTGAGGTCTGTAAAGAGAAAACCTGTACCTATATTGTTAATTATTATTTGAAAAATAGAGTCACTATTGTCTAGACGTGGATTTGTATTTATTTCAATTGTAATCTAATTTAATTAATGTTTTAAGTGTTGATTTTCTGCTCCGCAATGACGAGCGCAGCCATTAGTGCTAGTAACTTACAGCGGAGTTTACTAGTAGCTGGTATAAAAAATGTGAAACTTTTTCATTGAGAATAATTTTAAATGCTAAATAATAGAGAACAAAAGGCTTAAAGGCTTTTATCTGAATATATTAACTTGATATAAAAGGAATCGAGAAAAACAATAGACAAATTGACTATCGTCTGTCTGCCGCGATCTTAGCAAAAATATCTCCGCGGCAGTTTTGAATCGAGAATTTTAACAAACACAAATGTTGTTATATATAAATGAATGAAAATAAATGTGCACCGGTGGTCCCGAATCTACTTTAAAAGACAGAATTCAGCTCAGATTGAATCTTTAAAAATAGCGCTCACAGCACGTTACGCAATATCAATTTCTTATTTGCTGATGTATGAAGCCTAGTTATTTCGGACGATTTACATGAAATAATAATAGGAGACATACGCCAGTGTTGTGCGCGGGTAGTATTTTGTGACTAAATGTTCCTTTTGCTAGACAAAAGTGCTTCCATCTTAAGTAACAGTTGCGTAAGATCTGATAAATGATATGCAATTTAGTGCCACTCACACGATTTTACAGACAACATTTCTACACAACGTCAAGTGAAGATTTCTTTAGTAGAGTGACAAATATTAGCCGGGATAATCATTTTTGAGCTCAAACGAATTGTTACGCCGACAATAGGTAAGTGGTTTTATATTTTTTTTATCTACCTGAAATATCATTTATACGTAATTAAAGTCAGGAAATACTATAAACCGGTCCCGCCGCACTATCTATCCTTTGAGATACAATAAAATAATTCCATACCCTGTCAAATTTTACATTTGGAGCATGTCACGTCCACAGACTCACCGAATGGGTCCTATAAGAATGGCTGTTTCCGAATCTTGCCGCTTCCTGGATAAATTTCTGTGCACGTCCATGCTGAGAAGCGGCGTCCAGTCGAGCCCAGTTAATCAAAAGTAGTGCTCGTAATTTCATACTATATGACAGTTGTTTATCTAATGTTGGAATATGGTTCAAATGGCTCTGAGCACTATGGGACTCAACTGCTGTGGTCATAAGTCCCCTAGAACTTAGAACTACTTAAACCTAACTAACCTAAGGACAGCACACAACACCAGCCATCACGAGACAGAGAAAATCCCTGACCCCGCCGGGAATCGAACCCGGGAACCCGGGCGTGGGAAGCGAGAACGCTACCGCACGACCACGAGATGCGGGCAATGTTGGAATAAATGAGAGCTATTTCAGTTTTGAAAATACACGACGGAAAAAACCGCAACACCAGAAAGAGTTGTGCCTTCCCCAAGGCAGTGTTATAGGCCCTTTGCTGTTCCTTATCTATATAAACGATTTGGGAGACAATCGGAGCAGCCGTCTTCCGTTGTTTGCAGATGGCTCTGAGCACTATGGGACTTAAAATCTATGGTCATCAGTCCCCTAGAACTTAGAACTAATTAAACCTAACTAACCTACGGACAGCACACAACACCCAGCCATCACGAGGCAGAGAAAATCCCTGACCCCGCCGGGAATCGAACCCGGGAACCCGGGCGTGGGAAGCGAGAACGCTACCGCACGACCACGAGATGCGGGCGTTTGCAGATGACACTGTCGTTTATCGACTAATAAAGTCATCAGAAGATCAAAACAAACTGCAAAACGATTTAGAAGAAATATCTGAAAGGTGCGAAAAGTGGCAGTTGACCCTAAATA
Source organism: Schistocerca nitens (assembly GCF_023898315.1). Classification (NCBI taxonomy): domain Eukaryota; kingdom Metazoa; phylum Arthropoda; class Insecta; order Orthoptera; family Acrididae; genus Schistocerca; species Schistocerca nitens. The sequence goes on along the minus strand of NC_064614.1, from coordinate 673,846,607 downwards.
ACGAAAAGTGTGAGGTCATCCACATGAGTTCTAAAAGGAACTCGTTAAATTTCGGTTACACGATAAATCAGTCTAATCTAAAAGCCGTAAATTCAACTAAATACGTAGGTATTACAATTATGAACAATTTAAATTGGAAGGAACACACAGTAAATGTTGTGGGGAAGGCTAACCAAAGGCTGCGTTTTATTGGGGACACTTAGAACATGTAACAGACCTACTAAGGAGACTGCCTACACTACGCTTGTCCGTCCTCTTTTAGAATGCTGCTGCGCGGTGTGGGATCCTTACCAGATAGGACTGACGGATTACATCGAAAAAGTTCAAAGAAAGGCAGCACGTTTTGTATTATCGCGAAATATGGGATAGAGTGTCACAGAAATGATACAGGATTTGGGCTGGAAATCATTAAAAGAAAGGCGTTTTTCGTTGCGACGGAATCTTCTCACGAAATTTCATCACCAACTTTCTTCTCAGAATGCGAAAATATTTTGTTGACACCGACCTACATATGGAGGAACGATCACCAAGATAAAATAAGGGAAATCAGAGCTCGTACGGAAAGATATAGGTGTTCATTCTTTCCGCGCGCTATACGAGATTGGAATAATAGAGAATTGTGAAGGTGGTTCGATGAACATTCAGCCAGGCACTTAAATGTGATTTGCAGAGTATCGATGTAGATGTAGATGTAGAAGACAAAAGAATGTTGGTAAGCATGTTTCTACATCTGAAGGACGGTATCTATTCAAATTTCGCTCCAGTCGGATAAGAGTAGCGCTAGTAGCGCCACTATGAGGATGCTTTAAATACACGCTGTAAAGGTCACAAGCCTTACTTACCTTTGAGAATGTACGTGATGACATTTGTCAAGGGCACCTCGCTGAGTTTTAACGAGGTCGTGTAATAGGGCTACGAGGAGCTGGATGTTGATTCCGCGATATTGCAGCAAGACTCTGCAGGAATATAGACACTGTTCATGACTGCTGACAACGGTGGTCATGAGAATGTACGGTTGCAAGACGATCGGGTTCCGGACGGCCACGTGGCACTTCCCAGAGGGCAGCCATCGTGTTGGGTGTATGGCTCTGGCACATCGTACTGCACTGCAGCAGCAACTGAGCTGCACTTTATACCACAGCGACACAACGAACTGCTACAAATCGGTTACTTCAAGGACAGCTCCGAGACAGACTGACCCCAGACCACCACCATCTGCGATTTGAGTGGTGCCAAGCGAGAGCTCGTTTGAGATCAGGGTGGAAGTCTGTTGTTTTTTCTGACGAAAGTGGTCCAGCCTCGCCACTAGTAATGGCCATGTGTTGGTTAGAAGGAGGCCAGTTGAGGGCCAGCAATCAACCTGCCTGAGAGCTAGAGACACTGGACCAACACCTGGGCTTATCATGTGAGGTGCGATTTCGTGTGACAGCACTCTGGGTGCAAAAGTGTACGTCGGTCTCGTGATTCTATCTGTATGCTGCCATTCATGAACAGATTTCCTGGACGTGTTTTCCAACAGTAGAACAATTGCTCACACACCGCTGTTGTAACCCAACACGCTCTACAGAGTGTTGACATGTTGCCATGGCCTGTTCGGTCACCAAATCTGTGGCCAGTAGAGCACATATGGTATATCATAGGACGAAAATGTCAGAGTCATCCACAAGCAGCATTAACCGTCCCTGTGTTGACCAACTAAGTGAAGCAAGCATGGAACTCCATCCCACAAACTGCCATCCGGTGACTGTACAACACAATGAATGCACGTATGTATGCTTGCATTCAACATTGTGGCGGTTACGCCAGTTATTAATGTACCAGTATTTCACATTTGCAATGCCTTATTTAGCGCTTACATTAACCTGTTTGTCTGGACAAGAAGAGAATAGAAGCTTTCGAAATGTGGTGCTACAGAAGAATGCTGAAGATTAGATGGGTAGATCACATAACTAATGAGGAGGTATTGAACAGAATTCGGGAGAAGAGGAGCTTGTGGGACAACTTGACAAGAAGAAGGGACCGGTTGGTAGAACATGTTCTGAGGCATCGAGGGATCACAAATTTAGCATTGGAGGGCAGCGTGGAGGGAAAAAATCGTAGAGGGAGACCAAGAGATGAATACACTAAACAGATACAGAAGGATGTAGGTTGCAGTAGGTACTGGGACATGAAGAAGCTTACACAGGATAGAGTAGCATGGAGAGCTGCATCAAACCAGTCTCTGGACTGAAGACCACAACAACAACAACATTAAGCTGCTATATTGCAGTGTTAATCACATAAGTATGTTACCTAAACAAATTTATTCTCGAAATTTCATTACTCTTATTTCTTGGTGCTGCCATTTTTTTTTCAGAGTATTGTAGGAATTAAACACAAGATGTCCAGTATGATACTAAACTGAATATCCTTCATTTAAAACTTCCGGGCTGATAGGCCGTCGTCGATGTATAAAACTCGCCCCTGACGTTTCTTCTCCGACTGCGGGAGAAGAAACGTCAGATCAACCACGACCTATCAGCCTGGAAGTTTTAAGTGAAGACAATACCGGTCGTGAAATCCTACATCGTATGATTAAAACTCTACCATCTGGTGAGCAAGATGTATGAGACAGGTGAAATACCCTCAGACTTCAAGAAGAATATAATAATTCCAATCCCAAAGAAAGCAGGTGCTGACAGATGTGAAAATTACCGAACTATCAGTTTAATAAGTCACAGCTGCAAAACACTAACGCGAATTCTTTACAGACGAATGGAAAAACTGGTAGAAGCGGACCTCGGGGAAGATTAGTTTGGATTCCGTAGAAATGTTGGAACACGTGAGGCAATACTAACCTTACGACTTATCTTAGAAGAAAGATTAAGAAAAGGCAAACCTACGTTTCTAGCATTTGTAGACTTAGAGAAAGCTTTTGACAGTGATGACTGGAATACTCTCTTTCACATTCTAAAGGTGGCAGGGGTAAAATACAGGGAGCGAAAGGCTATTTACAATTTGTACAGAAACCAAATGGCGGTTATAAGAGTCGAGGGGCATGAAAGGGAAGCAGTGGTTGGGAAAGGAGTGAGATAGGGTTGTAGCCTCTCCCCGATGTTATTCAATCTGTATATTGAGCAAGCAGTAAAGGAAACAAAAGAAAAATTCGGAGTAGGTATTAAAATTCATGGAGAAGAAGTAAAAACTTTGAGGTTCGCCGATGACATTGTAATTCTGTCAGAGACAGCAAAGGACTTGGAAGAGCAGTTGAACGGAATGGACAGTGTCTTGAAAGGAGGATATAAGATGAACATCAACAAAAGCAAAACGAGGATAATGGAATGTAGTCAAATTAAATCGGGTGATGCTGAGGGAATTAGATTAGGAAATGAGACACTTAAAGTAGTAAAGGAGTTTTGCTATTTATGGAGTAAAATAACTGATGATGGTCGAAGTAGAGAGGATATAAAATGTAGACTCGCAATGGCAAGGAAATCGTTTCTGAAGAAGAGAAATTTGTTAACATCGAGTATAGATTTAAGTGTCAGGAAGTCGTTTCTGGAAGTATTTGTATGGAGTGTAGCCATGTATGGAAGTGAAACATGGACGATAACTAGTACGGACAAAAAGAGAATAGAAGCTTTCGAAATGTGGTGCTACAGAAGAATGCTCAAGATAAGGTGGGTAGATAACGTAACTAATGAGGAGGTATTGAATAGGATTGGGGTGAAGAGAAGTTTGTGGCACAACTTGACTAGAAGAAGGGATCGGTTGGTAGGACATGTTTTGAGGCATCAAGGGATCACAAATTTAGCATTGGAGGGCAGCGTGGAGGGTAAAAATCGTAGAGGGAGACCAAGAGATGAATACACTAAGCAGATTCAGAAGGATGTAGGTTGCAGTAGGTACTGGGAGATGAAGAAGCTTGCACAGGATAGAGTAGCATGGGGACCTACATCAAACCAGTCTCAGGACTGAAGACCACAACAACAACAACATGATTAAACTGAATATCGATGTAAGATTTCGTTGTTAAGTTGATTAACTATCTGTAATTTCAGCTATTTTCGCTACTTGAAAATAAATCACCGTTTCTTTCTCTTGATTAACTATGTGCATCAAGACTGCAGAGAAAGAGAACGAACAAGTTACTGGCATCACACTGTACACAACAGACAAAGGCATTTCATTCAGATTCCAGAAAGGCGTTAACGAGGCAACAGTGGTTACTTGAGGTAGTGACTAGCTGCCAGCCGATTGCCAGTAACGACTCGTTCTGCTTTTGTTCCCGCAGGCGGCCCGCATGGGCGAGCGCCCCTGATGTCGCCCAACAGAGCAATGAAGGCGCGACACAACTTCCGGCGCCGCTTCAGCCTCCAGCCGTCCTTCTTCAAGGAGGACGTCGAGGAGGACGAGCCCACTAGCCACAGGTAAGGCTTTTGCATTGTCTGTAGCTCAGTGCATTTCGATGTAGTCCCACATTTCTTTCTTGATGTTACTGTGATACCGAATAGTTGGCCACTTTCTGTGATAACTGCTTATCACAACACGTATTCAACCAAATCCTGGCTTCATGCGGTCTCCCGGCCAAATGCATGCAGGGACTAGTCAAACATACTCATCTACTATTTTTTTTCGAGTACATAACAATAGCGAGTAATGTCCAGAACGCCGAAGTTGCAATGGAGTCTGGTGATATGATGTGAAATACTATTCATACAACACAAAATTAACTCTTCGGCACTTGTCGATCTATGATCTTCATTGATAATCAGCTGCACAAACAATTGACTTGAAACGCCGTAGTTCTTCAGACTCTCGTGGGGATTTATAGACAATTTGAGGTGTTTGGCGTACTGGCGGACATCGCTGTAGTCCGTGTAAAGTATTTAGACAACGTTACTCATTCTCTTCGTAAGGTGCTACCTGAGACTGCTATTCTACTGGAACGGCTCCAATATTTACACCCACTGGCTTCTTCCTCCATGGTCGTTTCTAAGCGCGCTGTTCCCAGAAGAATGTCCTGAAACGTTCCGTCTTCGGTCGGGTGCAACTTTCCGCGGGCTGACGTTTTTCGTCCACTGCGCCTGACTGTGATCTGGTGTTCCGTGTGTTCATATGGTGCACCTTGTGCTATGTCTAGGATTCGTGCGTCATGTCACCCATTCTCTGTTCCTCTTTTTGCAGAGTTCTGCTGCTGTAACCATTGTGTTTGTAGCAACTCCAGCGCAGGATATCAGGATTGTTAATTGTCGCGGTTCATGACTTTTTTTCTATCTCTATCTCTGTTGCCTCTCTTACAAAACTTTCCTAATATCTGGGAGTTTATGCCAGGACCCTCGTTTTTTTCATAGATCGTGGTATGATCAAGTTTTAGACTGTGCTCGGCAATGGCTGATTTAGTTTCTCGTCTTAGCTGGATGTACCAGTGGTGTTCTGGGCATCTGAGGTTCACAGCGTAGGTTTTTGGCCAATGTATGACAAGTCACATTGACAAGATTTATTGTAAACCTTCTGGTTTTCCTAAGGCTTTGTCATGTCTTACATTTCCCAGTAGTCCTCTTATTTTGGCAGGTTATGTTACTCTTCTTGAAAACCCTTTTTATCGTGGCAGATGTAGTGGCCAAGGAGCTCTCACACCTTCAACAGTTCATAGCGGTCTCCATGCCAGGTAAAGGTTGGGACCAAGTAGAAGTGCATCTTGTTCACAAGCAGAGGACGCCAAGAAGAATGTCACAGTGTACCAATCAGCGAAGTTTGACCATTTTTCTAAGGAAGCACAGCACGCGGAGAATACTCTCACCGCGATTAACTTAAGTGGCAAGCAATTTGCTAACATCACCATGAAGATACTCAACTTCTCAGCTAGTTCTAGAAATGTGCCTGTTTTAAGTTTAATCAGAGCAGTGGAGCAAGTATCCGACAGACTTCCAACAAATTGGGCAGTACAAATCCGCTGGGAGGCCTGTAGGATGATCACCAAGCCGAAACCTCCAAAATCGATCATTTCCAGTGACGAGATGCTGATATTCAAATGGTTCAAGTGACTCTAGGCACTATGGGACTTAACATCTGAGGTCATCAGGCCCATAGACTTAGAACTACTTAAACCTAACTAACCTAAGGACCTCACACACATCCATGCCCGAGGTAGGATTCGAACCTGCGACCGTAGCAGCAGCACGGTTCCGGACTGAAGCGCCTAGAACCGTTCGGTCACAGCGGCCGGCTACTGATTTTCAAGAAGATCTAGGAAGACAGCAGAATCGTGGTTTTACTAGCAGACCAGAGGGAATTCCGCAATCATTATGCAGTAAACTGATTATGATGAGAAAGTTCGCCAACTTCTGGAGGATCCAGCATACAGATTTTGGGAATGTGACCTTACGGACAAAGTGGACAAGAAAACCAGGGCTCTCTTGAATGTAACGGGCATGCCTGACAAGGTCATCAGACAACTATAGTCTAGAGCACCCGTGCCATCTAGACTGTATGGACCGCCGGAAGTACACAAAGAGAGTGTGCCCCTACCCTCAGTTGCCAGTGACATTCGTGCATCGACATACCCAGCAGCCAAATATTTGAGTAAACTGCCCTGCCAACAAGATACCACAGAAAGACTCAATGGAACTGATTGAAGACAAATTCGACTATTCTCTGATGAATCTGTTCACGCATATAACGACTTCAACGTATTATTTGTGTGAGGGGCTTCACTCTGTCACCAATGGTTGCCAATCTGTTCATGAAAAAATATGAGCAGGAAGCATTATAGTGCCGAGATACAAACCCACATGATTCTTCAGGTATGTGCATAATACCTTCGTGATCTGGCCCAATGGTAGGCAGAGGTTCATTGAGTTCTTGGAACATTTTAATTCACGCCACTCAGTTATAAATCTCACGAGGGAAGTGGAAAACGATCGTCAGCTGTTGTTTCTGGATGTAATTGTGAAAAGAGCGTAGATAAGTCATTTGGCCACAGTATGTATCGCAAATCATCACACACTGATTTATATTTGCAAGCTACCAGTTGTCATCACCCAGCACAGAAGAACGGAATTCTGAAAGACACTGATCCACACACCTTGTAATCCAAGATAGTTTGACATCAGAAGTAGGGTATCTACGCCTAGTATTCTGTAAAACGAATACACGGGCAAACAGATTCACAAGGCCTGTTAACTAGCCACTCTGCCTCATGACAGAGAAGAAGAGCAAGATGATGCTGTGGATTACCTACCCTACGTGGCATCTATTTCTGCCACTGGCAACAGGACTCTCAGGAAGAATGACATCGAATGTGTGTTCTGTCCAAGTACCAGAATAAGAGGACTACTGGCAAATGTGAGAGATGACGAAGTTTTACGAAAAGCGAAATTTTGTAAAATGCTTTGATAATGTGGCATGGTGTGCATTGACCAAACAACTAAGACTGTAGATATCAGGTGTCAAGAACATCAGAGGCACACCGAGCTAAGGTAAAACATTGTCGAATACCGTCCGGAATTTAATTATACCACGATCTATGAAAATACGAGGTTTCTGGCATGGAACCTTAGATACTGTGACAGTGATATGAGAGAGTCAGAAGTTGTAACAGTAGGGAAAAACATGAGTCCTAACACGCTACCAACTCACAAGGGAACCTCCCCATCGCACCCCCCTCAGATTTAGTTATAAGTTGGCACAGGGATAGGCTTTGAAAAACTGAACAGATCAATCGAGAAAACAGGAAGAAGTTGTGTGGAACTATGAAAAAAATAAGCAACATATACAAACTGAGTAGTCCATGTGCATGATAGGCAACATAAAGGAGAGTGTGAACCGACGAGCGCCGTGGTCCCGTGGTTAGCGTGAGCAGCTGCGGAACGAGAGGTCCTTGGTTCAAATCTTCTCCCGGATGAAAGTTTTAATTTTTTATTTTCAGATAATTATCAAAGTTCAGGCACTCACACATAATCAACTTCGCCCTCCAAAATTCCAGGACATGTTCGGATTTGCTTGGACATATACAGAATTTGACGGTCTACGCACGGAAACATTTGAAAACGTAAAAAACATATGTTTTGACAGAGCACAGGGAAAACTGTGCGACTCTGAAACTGTTCCATTCATTTGATGCAGTTTATGTGACAAACTCTTATGTTTTCATCACTTTTTTTGGAGTGATTATCACATCCACAAGAAAACCTAAATCGGGCAAGGTAGAAGAATATTTTTACCCATTCGCCAAGTGTGCAAGTTAGGTGGGTCGACAACATATTCCTGTCATGTGACGCACATGCCGTCAACAGTGTCGTAAAGAATATATCAGACGTGTTTTCCTGTGGAGGAACCGGTTGACCTATGACCTTGCGTTCAAATGTTCTCGGTTCCTATTGGAGAGGTACGTCCTTTCGTCTACTAATCGCACGGTTTTGCGGTGCGGTCGCAAAACACAGGCACTAAACTTATTACAGTGAACAATGAATGAACGGACAGATCGTAACTTTGCGAAAATAAAGAAAGTAAAATTTTCACTCGAGGGAGGATTCGAACCAAGGACCTTTCGCTCCGCAGTTGCTGATTCTAACCATGAGACCACGGCGCTCATCAGCTATTATTGTCCTTTATGTTGCCTATCTTGCACATGGACTACTCAGTTTGTATATTTTGCTTATTTTTTCATAGTTCTACTCAACTTCTTCCTGTTTTCTCGATTGATCTGTGTTCAGTTTTTCAAGACCTATCCACTGTGTCAATTTATAACCAAATCTGAGGGGGGTGCGATGGGGAGGTTCCCTTGTCAGGAAAGCCTGGGATCCTGCACTGGAGTTGCTGCAAAGCAACGGTTGCAGCAGCAGAACTCTGAAGAAATAAGAACTTAGAATGTGAACGTGGGGAAGAAACCCCAGACAGAGCAAACTGTGCATCATACCGAGAACAGAGCACCAGATCTGTTAGGCGCACTGGACTGGAAACGGAACAACAGCTCGCGGCTAGGCGCAACCGACCGAATATGGAACGCCTCAGGGCGACTCCAGTGGAAACGGACGGCAGACGCAGCGCTTAGAAACGACCAAGGAGGCGCACCCGTTGGAACGCTGAATCGCGGCCAGGAGCACAGTCCCGAAGACGGAACGCTTAAGGACGATTCCAGTGGAAACAACTCGCAAACGGAGCGCCTGGAACCGTCCATGGAGGGCAAGGCCCAGCATCTCGTGGTCGAGCGGTAGCGTTCTCTCTTCCCACGCCCGGGTTCCCGGGTTCGATTCCCGGCGGGGTCAGGGATTTTCTCTGCATCGTGATGGCTGGGTGTTGTGTGCTGTCCTTAGGTTAGTTAGGTTGAAGTAGTTGTAAGTTCTAGGGGACTTATGACCACAGCAGTTGAGTCCCATAGTGCTCAGAGCCATTTTTTTTTTTTTTTTTTTTTTTGTTGAGGGCAAGGCAGTACTATAAATACTGGACCCATTGCACTCGACTAGAATAATTCAACCTGGGCAGAAGAAGCGTGCACATCGCTACTATATCGCGTTCTGCTGTCGAGACTGAAGGAGAGCAGTGAATGGGTGGTCATGCTGATGGCGATCGCGAAACTGTACATTTGTCGTTTCCGTCGTTATTTCGACGAAGGAAAAATGTATCGCAGCATGGGAGAAGGTAGACGAACCACACGGAAAGCTGACTCAAGGAAGGGGATATCAATATTGTTGCTGAGTGACTTGCTGATCACTCCAAGAAAGATCACGGTGATAGCATGTCGGTCCCTCTTCCCTACATCTAGTGGAGAGGCATTACTAGCTTAATGACAATATGTCAAACTGCTGCAATCTCGAACTCGGCGTCGAATCTGTTGACTCAGACGCTGTGGCTGAGGTACAGGCGGCGACCATGGTGATTTCAAGACCCTAAAAGGCTGCAGGCATTGTCGCAGCACAGCACCCAAAAAGAAAAAAAGACGCCATAAAAACATTACGAGAAGACGACCAAGACGCTCCTCCGCAGGATGCTTTAGATTTGCGACAAGCGGGCCGTCTAGGAAGGGCTGCTGCGTGCTACACTCATGCTCATAAATCAAGGATAATTGCAGAACGTGGTGGCACTGCACAGAACTGGCGCTAATAGTATAGGCACATAGGGAACACACGGCCGGCCGTGGTGGCAGAGCGGTTCTAGGCGCTTCAGTCCGGAACCGCGCGACCGCTACGGTCGCAGGTTCGAATTCTGCCTCGGGCATGGATCTGTGTGATGTCCTTAGGTTAGTTAGGTTTAAGTTGTTCTACGTTCTAGGAGACTGATGACCTCAGATGTGAAGTCCCATAGTGCTCAGAGCCATTTGAACCATTTTTGGAACACACACGACACAGATCTGTAAGTTCACGTTACTGGTGATAAGTTGAGAAAACCGTCCCGAAATACATGTGCTACAAAACGCCACTGTTTCCTGTGCATGTATCCCGACATCAATATGGGACATGATCACCATGCACACGTACACATTCCGCACAACAGGTTGGCATACTCTGGATCAGGTGGCCGAGCAGCTGCTGGAGTATAGCCTCCCATTCTTCACCAGTGCCTGTCGGAGCTCCTGAAGTGTCCTAGGGGTTTGAAGGCGTGCAGCGATACGTCGACCGAGAGGATCCCGGACCTGCTCGATGAGGCAGGCCACTCCATCCGCCTGATATCTTCTGTTTCAAGGTACTCCTCCACGATGACAGCTCGTTGGGGCCGTGCATTATCATCCATCAGGAGGAAGGTGGGACGCACCGCACCCCTGAAAAGGCGGACATACTGGTGGAAAATGACGCCCCAATACACTTGACCTGTTAAAGTTCCTATGTCAAAGACATGCACTGGTGTACGTGCACCAGTCACAATCCCACCCAACACCATCAAACCGCGACCTCCATACAGGTCCCTTTCAAGGACATTAAGGGTTTGGTATCTGGTTCCTGTTTCACGCCAGATGAAAACCTGGTGGGAATCACTGTTCAGACTATACCTGGACTCGCTCGTGAACATGACCTGGGACTACTGTTCCAATGACCATGTACTGTGTTCTTGACACTAGGCTTTACGGGCTCTCCTGTGACCAGGGTTCAGTAGAATGTACCTTGCAGGTCTCCGGGCGAATAAACCATGTCTGTTCAGTCGTCTGTAGACTGTGTGTCTGGAGACAACTGTTCCAGTGGCTGCGATAAGGTCCCGAGCAACGCTACCTGCAGTACCCCATGGCCATCTTCGGGCACTGATGGTGAGATATCGGTCTCCTTGTGGTGTTGTACACTGTGGACGCCCCGTACTGTAGCGCCTGGACGCATTTTCTGTCCGCTGGAATCGCTGCCATATTCTTGAGATCACACTTTGTGGCACACGGAGGGCCCGTGCTACAACCTGCTGTGTTTGACCAGTCTCCAGTCGCCCTAGTGTTCTACCCCTCATAACGTCATCAATATGTGTTCTTTGAGCCATTTTCAACACACTGTCACCATTAGCATGTCTGCACACTTACTCGCTGCACCGTACTCTGACATGCACCAAGACACCTCTGCGTATGTGGACTGTTGCCAGCGCCACCGTGCAACAAACCTCAGGTCAAATGCACCACATGGTCATGCCCCGAGGTGATTTAAACCCGCAGACCGCCCACCAGAGCGTTGTTTCACCATGTATCAGCATTATTCTTAATTTATGAGCATGAGTGTAGATTCGGGGAACTGATAATCAAGACGCGTAACTGGACAGAACCTGCGCGGCATGTGGTTAGGGACAGGAGCGCTGTGTTGTTTGCGATTGACGGTGGTTCGGCTGAGACATATTTATTGATTCGTACTTTATTTAATTTTACAAACTCAAATTTCATTGAAACAAAATCTTCAGATCAGATGCTAAGTTTGGAACACCCGATGTCGAAATGAGGCGGGCGCCAAGTTCGAGAGCCCGCTCATCTCGACCAGCGCGGTGCCGGTGGCAACGACGGCGCGCACCTCTCAGCTTATAGGAGTTTGCAGATGAAAGCTCAAGGGAACCAATGAGAAAAGTCAACGACCACGACAAGGAGCACATGCCCGTTGTTCCTAAAACAACACAAGGGCACAGCTTAATGAATAAGCACACGTCCATAAAATAAGCAGAAAGAATTATACCAAGCCACACGCTGATCAGGACATGTCGTCTACTTAGCATAAATGCGCGGACCTGTTCTCCACGCAACTAAGCACGCCCACGTTCGTCCAGCAATTGAACAATCAATAAAATCATGACAAATTGATAAAACGCAGCCAGTTAAATTTAATACTCAGCTGAACAGGGCGGTCGCAAACCGCGTGTCATCGAACAACACAAGAGTAACTTATCATGGTCGTGGATCATAGTCACATAGAATTTTTCAAAGGACGTCATATTGGCCGTTTAGGTAGAAATTATTTACTTCATAATTCCGACCTTCGGGCCATTTTCAAGTGTTACTGCAGGGCTAAAAGAATGTGGAAGTAAAGAATAGAGTATGTATATTGAACTATCATCTGGACAGCAGTACGTTACAAAAATAGTGAAAATTATCCCCGCTAACATTGTGCTTCAGCACATCTCATACTATAAAATCCCACAGCATGTAAAATGTCATCGTCAAAACTTTTCACAGCTTTTCGCGGTAGACGTACAGCGTCATCAAACGAGTGCGAAGCCCTGTACATCGTGAAACAATGTAAATTAAGTGAACTATTATTAATGTTCCTTCACATAAATCACAAGTCAATAACAAACTTTTTACATGCGAACTAAGGCCGTTGGCACGAAAATGCATTCACATGGCAGACTGTCTGTGCTCTTATCAGAGATAGCACATTGCGCGATAACGCTTATGAGCTCCGTATCATAACATATTTCTACATATGTTCACAACACACAGCTTTATGTGTGATGATATAGTCGTAAGGTACAAGCGGACAGCATAGGAAAATTTCCTTACAACATGGTAGCGTAGAAATACGTAAATTATCTGTTCAAATGGTACAACACTGTCTTGAGCACCCATACAGAACATGGTCACAGTAATCTTACTTATTTGAGGTATATACTGCAACTGATGAAAAACACAGAAGGTGTATTATAATATTGATTTGTAGCGATTTATGTGAAGGTTGTTAACATTGGCAACAGTTCAAGTAATTTACATCGTTTCGCACTCTTTTCAAGTTACTTTAACGATGACATGTATAGAAATTTATCTCTGTTTAAGAGTGTGCCGGCTCAGATCGTAAAGAGAAATCTGCAGAGAAGTTTTTAGTGTTTCTTTATTCTCCTCGTTATTTATCATAAGGCCACCAATGGTGGCGGCGTGTTTACTACAGAAATGAATTCAATAAAATCTAGCTCGGTTATCACGGATTCCGACTGTGAATCAATATGGGGGAAGTTCAGTATTAAAGATATGTCAAAAATGGTGATATGTTGCTTTCATAGACCGCCTGGGTCAGGAACTCTAGTGGTAGAGCATTTCAGGCAGAACTTGAAGAATATAGTAGAGTAGTTTTCCTGATCATGCCGGTGTAATAGGGGGTGACTTCAACTTGCCAGGTATAGATTGGGAGTGTCATGGTGCCACAGACAGGGATTCGCGGCTCATTAGTCTGGATGTCTCGCCCGAAAATTACTTTGAGCAGATAGTTAGAGAACCAAATCGTGATGGTAATGTCTTAGACCTCCTGGGAACAACGGACCTGAATTTATCGAATCAGTTAACGTGGAGAAAGGTATCAGTGGCCATAATGCTGTGATAGCATCTACTAGAACGAGTCTGACAAAGAATGTTAAGAAAGATAAGAATATATTTTTACTTAGTAAGAGTAACAGGATACCAATTTCAGAGTACCTGAGCAACCAGCATCAAATATTCGGTGATGAGGACAAAGATGTGGAAAACAAATGGAAAAAATTCATAGGAATCGTGCAGTATGCCCTAGACAAATATGTTGAGAGTAACGTCTTAAGGGATGAGAAAGACCCACCATGACGTAATAGCCGTGTTAGATACCTGCTATGTAAACAAAGATAACTTCACCACAGATTCAAGAGAAGAAAAAACCTAGCTGACAATCAAAGGCTGAACGAAGTGAAAATGAGCGTAAGGAGAGCAATGAGAGAAGCGTTCAATGACTTTCAAAGTAAAACTTTGTCAACCGATCTGAGTAAAAACCCAAATAGGTTTTAGTCTTATGTAAAATCAGTAAATGGGACAAAATCATTTATTCACTTACTCAGTGACCATACTGGCACCGATACGGAAGATAACAGAGAGAGGGCGGAAATACCGAATTCAGTTTTCCAAAATTGTTTCACAGTAGAAGATCGTTACAGGATCCCTCCTTTAAATCGTAGTCAGAACGTCAAAATGGCGTATATTGAGATAACCGATCGTGGAATAGAAAAACAACTACAATGTCTTAGCGGTAGAAAGGTGTCATGACCAAATGAGGTACCTACAAGATTATACAAAAATTATGCGAAAGAACTTGCTTCTTTTCTAGCACCAATTTATTGTAGATCGAAAAGGGTACCTAACAACTGGAAAAAATTGCAGGTCATCACGTTTTTAAGAAAGGCCGCAGGACAGATGCGTATAATTGTAGGTCTACATCGCTGATGTCACTTTGTTATAGAATTATGGAACATGTTTTATGCTCAAGAATTATGACGTTCTTGGAGAAGAAAAATCTTCTCTACAAAAATCAACATGGATGCCGCAAACAGAGATCATGTGAAACTCAAGTCGCTCTATTCCTCCATGAGATTCACAGTGCCGTAGACAATGGCGGTCAGTTTGATGCGATGTTCCGTGACTCCAGGAGAGCATTTGATACCGTCCCGCACTGCCGTTTAATGAAAAAAATACGAGCTTATCCAGTATCGGAGCAGATTTGCGACTGGATTCAAGCCTTCCTTGCAGACCGAACTCAACACGTTGCTCTTAAAGGGAAAAAAAACTGACAATGTAAAGGTAATTTCCGGTGTACCCCAAGGAAATGTGATAGGACCGTTACTGTTTACAGTATATATAAATGATCTAGTAAAAAGCGTCGGATGCTCTCTAAGGCTGTTCGCAGATGATGCGGTTTTCTATAACAAAGAAGCAACGCTAGAATATAGAAACGATTTGCAGAATGACCTCCAGAGAATCGAAGATTGGTGCAGACTGTGGCAGTTGACCTTGAAAGTGAATAAATATAGCATACTGCGCATACATAGGAAAAGAAATCCACTACTGTGTAGTTACGCTACTGATGACAAACCGCTGGAAACAGTGTCTGCCGTAAAATAACTAGGAGTAACAATCCAGAGTGACCTTAAAGTGGAATGGCCACATAAAACAAATAGTGGGAAAAGCTGATGCCAGACTCGGATTCATAGGAAGAATCTTAAGGAAATGTAACTCATACAAAAAGTAAGTGGCTTACAAAGCGCTTGTTCAAGCCATTCTTGAGTATTGTTCATCTAAATGGGATTCAGATGTTCAAATCTGCCTAAAAATAAATGTCATGTGACTAGGGCCTCCCGTCGGGTAGACCGTTCGCCGGGTGCAAGTCTTTTGATTTGACGCCACTTCGGTGACTTGGGCGTCGATGGAGATGAAATGATGATGATTAGGACAACACAACACTCAGCCCCTAACCGGAGAAAATCTCTGACCCAGCCGGGAATCGAATTCGGGCCCTTAGGATTGACATCATGTCGCACTGACCACACAGCTACCGGGGCGGACCAAATGTATGTGAATTCCTAAAGGACCAAACTGCTGAGGTCATCGGTCCCTAGATTTACACACTACTTAAACTAACTTACGCTAAGAACAACACACACACCCATGCCCGAAGGAGGACTCGAGCCTCCGGTGGGAGTGGTATCTGGGATTCCTACCAGGTAGGATTGATATAAGAGACAGAGAAGATCCAACGAAGAGCGGCCCATTTCGTCACGGGATCATTTAGTCGGCACGAGAGTGTACTGGGGCTTACCGACAATCATTTTTCGCATGCGCTATTCGCGAGTGGAATGGGGTTGGAGGGCTCAGTGAGTGGTACAAAAAGCAGCCACCGCCACATGCCATTAGGTGGCTTGCGGAATATGATGTAGGTGTAAATGTATACATTCCAGGGGATTTTGAAGCCTGACATGTAGTGAATCAATATGTAAAGTCGTGGAGTATTTTCACATTTTGTTGTATATTGCTGTCTACATGACATGTTTGTGCACTTCTGAATGTGCACTCTGAGCTTCATTTTTGTATTCTTTCACTTTTTGTGGTACCACTTGAAGGTGGCCCAAATGCCGAAAGTGAAATGAGAAATAAATAATTTCTACAGTCAACGACAAGATGATGACCTCTAAAAATCACCACAGAGCGATCATCTAACGCACAGCATTGCCTCCAGTCTTAATTGCTGAAGGTTCGACACAAAACAAGGGACATTTTAGTCGTTCCCCTCAAGTGACGAGCAAAACTTATTTCCTCGTCGATAAAGGGGCTACTCGTATCTTAGCACTGATGTACGGAGTCAAATTTCTAACAGGCGTCACAGTATCACAAAACAACAATTAATACAAGACACCAGACAGACAGAATATAAGCCACTATCTGTCATGTAGCTTGGCTACCAAAACACACGAGACACACCGTTCACACGTCATAGCGGAGCCTCTCACACTGCAGCTATCACCGCTTCCCAAACACGTGATACATGATACAGCAGGAACACATACGCCAAGCAAAATCACTACAAACTCACGCTGACAACAGATTGTCTGTGCCTGCCGCAAGAAATAAACTATAACCTAGTGCTAGACAGCACTTCCACATTTCAAAATAAGTCACTAAGCAATGTGACAGTGGTGAGGAACAATTCAAAACTACTTCCATTTTCATGCACACACTGCATGGGATCTAACTTCTTCTTCTTCTTTCTATACTGTCCACACAAACCGCAGCCGGTCCTTGACCTCACTCAGTCCAGTCTTCCACACTTTCCTGTCATCTGCATCTTCATCTCCCAGACCCAGTATCCGCATGTCTCCCATGGTATTATCCTTCCATCTCGTTCTCGGCAGTCCCAGTGGTCTCTTTCCTTCAGCATCTCCATCCTTTACAGCCTTTATTGCAGTGTTCTCCCCTCTTCTACTCACATGTCTGTACCATCTTAGTCTCTTAATTTTAAGACTCGGTACGACGTCAGGCAGTGTGTATAATTGTCTAAGTTCTCTGTGTCTCTTGTTATATAAGGTTTTGTTGGTTGATGTTGACACCGAGGCACGTGAATGTGTCTGTCTTCTGTATTGTTAGATTTCCGATTTTTAGATGGTTTGGTCCTAAGTGAGCTCTTCTTCCTACTACCATGAACTTTGTTTTACTTTCATTTATACTTAGACCTACTTTCATAGCTTCTTCCATTAGCACAGCCCCAATTTTCTTCAGGTATTCTATCTTCTTTCCTACCAGCACAATATCATCCGCAAATGCCAGGAAATTTATCTCTTTTCCTATGGTGACTCCTGCACTTTTACATGTTACTCTCCTCAGGGTTGTTGAGGGGCAAATTGAATAGGGTTGGTGATATAATATCGCCCTGCCTCACTCCTGTTTTTACTTCAAATGCTTCTAAGAATCTCCCTATACTTCCACTCAACACTTTGATTCCATCACACGCATTTTAGTTAGCTTTATCAGCTTTTCAGGTATCCCACACTCTGCCATTATCGTCTACATTTCCTCTCTTACTGTGCTGTCATATGCTTTGTTGAAATCTATAAACAGGCAAAAGTTATGATTGTGCTCCCAGTTCTTATCTAATATTTGTCTTAGTGTGAAGATTTGGTCGATTGTTGATTTGCCTTTTCTGAACCCTGCTTGCGCTGTGTCTAATATTTCCTCAATGTATGGGTTGAGCCTGTTCAGTATAATTCTTTATATTACTTTATAGCACGTGCATAGGAGTGATATCCCTCTGTAGTTCTGTGTCAGCATTTTGTCTCCTATCTTGTATATGGGACATACAGCAGCGGTTTTCCATTCCTTCGGCATTACTTCTGTTCTCCATACCTCTCTTATCATTTCGGCTAACTATTCATGTACCTTCTCTTCCCTTTCTTTGATGAGCCCTGCCGATATCACGTCTATGCCAGGAGCCTTCCCAATTTTTAGTGTTTTTATTGCCTCCTTCACCTCCATCAGAGTTATTTCTTCGACTAATGGTTGTACGTTCTCATTGTTCTCTGCCTTGTCTTAATTGGTATGGTATCTACCGGGATGTTCAGCAGTTCTTTGAAGTATTTCCTCCAGTTCTCTAAATTTCCTTCATTCGTAGTAATCAGTTTTCCATTCTCGTCCTTCATTATCACAGACTTAGCTCTGTACTCTTTCCTATAGCTATTCATTGTCCTGTAAAACTGTTTACTATTGTACTAGTTATAGTCCTCCTCAACCTTCTCTATCTGTTTATATATGAGTGCTCTTTTCTCTAGCCTTATTATACTCTTCATTTCTCTCGTAACTTTCCTGTATATTGTTCGGTTTTCATGGTTGTTATTGTTCATCGTTGCCTGTCTGGCTCTCTTTCTGTACTTTACTGCTTTTCTACATGTTTCATTGAACCATGATTTGCGCTATATATTGTTATTATTACTATCTCCTAGTAGTTCATGCGCTATCTCCCTTAACTGTTGTCATCTTCTTCCATTTTGTCTTGATATCTTCATCTCTTTTCTATTGTTGTCATTCTCTAATTCCGCGAATCTATTTTTAGGCTTAATCTTAAACTGTTTATTCACCTCCACCTCTTTTAGCCTACTCACATCTACTCTTTCGGTTCTTTTACCACTGTTGTTCTTACTTGGTGGTTTTGGTAATGATTGTTTCATCTTTATTAGCACAAGATAATGGTCCGATCCTATCTCAGCCCCTCTCATTGTCCTAACATCTGTTATTGCCTTTTTATGTTTTTTCTCTAACAAAACATGATCTATTTGATTCCTAGTTAAGCCATCCGGTGAGGTCCGTGATGCTTTATGTATGTCTTTATGGGGGAATGATGTACTCGCTATTTTCATATTTCTAGCTGTGGCGAAGTTGATAAGCCTTATGCCATTATCATTTGATTCAATGTGAAGGTTGAACATGCCTATGTATGGATGCCATTGCTGTTCTTGTCCTGTTTCGGCAATTACGTCTCCCAGCACAATTTTGATGTCATACTACGGTAATCTACAGTACATCTGGTCTAAGGCGTCGTAGAATTCGTCTTTTATGCCTTCCTCCTTGTCCTCAGTTGAGGCATGGACACTTATTAATGAGATATTTCTATATTTGCCTTTGATTTTGATGTAGCATATTCTTTCATTGACATTTTCTAGTGTCATCACAGTGGCCATTATTTTATTATTAATCGAAAATCCTGTCACAAATATATGGTGAGCATGCTTGTTTCCGCTTCTTCAGGAGTAAACTTCCGACATCGCAGAGAACAAACTTTTTGATAGAACCCATTTCCAGCACCGTCATGTAAGTGAACTTTCGCGTTCTGATTGTAACGAGGGTCTTCCCCATGCACGTAACTGTCGTTTGTGTCATATATATAATACTGTTGCACGTCTAAACGTGTTTAATAGTAATCTGTGCAATCAAATGTGGTTCATTCAAGATTTTTCCAATTAACTGAGTTTGTATATTTGCATCAGGTAATTTGCTTGTCACTGAATGAAATTCTTTAGGGATATCTTTTCAGTCTCTCCTGTCTCTGGTTGCCACATCCTAGGCAGTAGCCGAAAGCAATATCCACATGGGAAAAACATCACAGAAACCATTTTTTTCTCTCTTAATTTACGTTTTAATGCGGCATGTGAGTATTATTTAAACGTGACGTTGCAAAATTAATCTCTTAAAAGAAGGTGAAGCTAAAAATGGCCTAAAGATTTCATTTGGAAAGACAGACTGTACTATGTATAACAAAAAAAAGCACTAAAACGTGACACAAAATGCGGCAAAATCAGACATGTGTAGTAACTAAAGCACCCACTGGAAACCATTTAGGAAAATAGAATCGCAAGTAAAACTGAAATTTTTGTAAACCGGATGGCCAGCTCTGTGATTCAACCAAAACAATATGAGCATGCGGTGAAACTAAGCAGACAATAAATCATAGTTATTCCGCCATTGAACGAGCCTGTCTCTTTACATAGTGAAAATCAAATTTGCGAGTGGAATCAGGACTTCCTTACCGTCAGAGTTCAACACGTCCCTCTTAACGAAGCGAAATCGACAGATGTAAAGGTAATTTCAAGAGTACTCGAAGTAAGTTGATAGCACCGTTACTAACGCCAACATACGTAAATGATCGACTGCATAACGTCGGAAGCAGCTTGAGGCCGTTCGCAGATGTTGCAGCTGTTTGTAAGAAGACAGGAATGCTGGAAGGCTATTGAATTTCAGGAATTCTTGCAGAGGATCGATGACTGGAGTGCAGTCTGGTGATTGACCAGGAATGTAAAGAAATGTAACAAACTGTGACTAAATAGCTGAAGAAAACCACTTTTGCGCTATTATCCTTATAGGAAAATACGTTGGAAACACTAGCTATCGTAAAATACCTAGAAATAAGTATAGGAAGTGAACTGCAGTGGAATGATTACATAAGATAAAAAAAAACAGATGCGAGACGGAAACTTCTTGGGAGAATGTTTTATGTAATCTGTCCCCTAATGAAGCGGCTTACAAAAAAACTGTAGGAATGATTTTTGAGAATTTCTCATCTGTGTGGAGTATTCCAACTTGGATAAATAGAAACAAAGAAGATGTAAAGTCTAGCACCTCATTTCGTCACGGCTTAGTTTAGTCGGCGCGAGAGCGTTATGGAGATCCTCAAGAAACTCCGATGGAAGATGCTACAAGGGAGGCGTTGTGAATCACATAGAGATTTACTACTGAAATGCAGAGAGATTACGTTCCGGAAAGAGCAAGGTAATATGTTACTTCCACACGCATACATCTCGCGACATGACCGTAACGATAAATCTAGAGAAATTATAGCTAACACGGAGGTTTACCGGCAACCATTCTTGACTCACTGGTTTCAGGATGGAACAGGGAAAAGGTGGCAAGGGCGGGCGAGGGGAGGGGGCACGGGGAGGAGATTTTGGTAACAGCAGTACCCCCCGCCACATCAGATGAAACGTACCCTGACACTCTGAAGTAATCGGAAGTGACCACTACACGTCACGAGAGGCGGACAAGCCAGTATAGCACGTGTAGAAGTATGAAACCGGCGTATACAACATGGGTTACTGAGTGTTGATATCTGTCGTCAGCCGTTACAGGAAGCAGATGGCGTTGCAGACACGACCTCACGGGCCCGACACAGACGGCTAGCACCCTCTGTAATGTTTCACACTTCTACACCTGATAAATTAAGGCTGCAGGTAGTTTGTTGTCAGTAGGGAAGAAGTAACGGCAGGCAGGACAGGACACTGACGTCGGAGATGGCCTAGTCTTTAAATGTCACAAATCAATCCGTTACGGACAATTCAACGCTTCTACAACTATCCAAGTCTGCTTTTGGTAATGTAACTGTGAAGTAGAAGCGCGACGTAACAGCCACAGCTAGAAAAATACCAAGCAGACCTCATATACTGATCGTCTGGCATTATGGAGGGTGGTTGTAAAATATCGCGTGATATCAGGTGAAGGAATCACTCATGAGTTCCAACGTGCTAACAGCAGTCCAGCTAATACAGTGTCTCAGCTCATCCGTAGATACTCCACCGTTTCTGAGAAAACGATCGTCAAATCTGTTGACGTAATTTAGATGCCTTTTAGCACTTCTGCGCCACGTGTTCGAAACCCAACTGTTGTTTCTATTTATTTAATTTTATTTTTTCATTTATCTTCCCACCTCCGTAGAAGGAATGTTTCTTGTGCAGTTATGGGATTCAAGGGCGGTATGTTAAATGTAAAATTACAAGTGAGTTTCACAATAACTGTCACATATTTATTATATAATATATGTGTGTATGGTATTTTCAGCTGTTACAATCTTTTTATGTATAAAATGCATGTTTGACCATCAGCTGCTTTCATTTTAAGCCGAAATATCAACCGGTTTTAGTCGTGGACCATCTTAACGGATAAGGATTAAAATGGTTTAGGCCAACACATTACATTTGTCATTACTTAAATAATAGTCCTGATCTTATCTTCAGTACTGCTCTGTGTAGACTTAGTACTAGTATGGTTCCTTGCAAAAGTCCTCTGTCGTACACTGATATTCATGATATGCTCTACACATGCCTCAGTGCGGGGAGGATGTTGTTTAAATCATCAAGACAATATACCCCGTTATAACGCAGCATCTGTGAGGCAATGGTTTGCGGACAGCTGAACGCTACGGAACCCCTTTGGGATTAATTGAAACGCGACTTCGCTCGATACCCCAGCGTCCAACATCATTATCTTCTCTGGTTTACGCTCTTAAGGAAAAATGAGCTGCCATTCCTTCATAAAGATTGTCTCCAGGAGAGTTCTAGCTGTCATAAAGGCAAAAGTTGTATACACCCGATATTAATATCCAGCAATCCGGATACTTGTCATTAGACAGTGTAGATGCAGGTGTAGAAATAAAGACATAAAAAACACTGAGATAATGAAAGAAATATGCCCGAAAATACATAAATAAAGTCCTTACTTACTTTGCTTAATTTTAAATGACTTCCTTCTCTATGCTTTTTAACAAAGCTGTAGCTTTTTGTCAGAACACTTCATTAGCCAAGATTACAATTATTTGTACACTGATAACTAGTTTCAGCAATTTAAACTGTCATCTTCAGATCAATTAGTACAAAATAGTATAGATTTTATTGATTCTTTTTAATTTACGAGAAACATGTAGCAGAGTTCAGAACAATAGTGTTGCTTCTAGATCAGCAACATTATTATATTTTGTATTTCGTCAAACGTTGGCAGATACTGAGAGGCACCCACATGCCTTGCTCATACTGTGGCATCAAGCAGTCAGGCCTGCAAGATGAGTGGTCTGCCAAGCGAGTGGATTTATTCTTATTTATCGAGTAACATCAATGACTGATTATGAGCTCTAGTACCCACAATTAAGATACAAATTATTCTCCTGTTTGAATACTACGCAACGGAAACGGATAACGCACATCTGACTATTGGGAATTTACACAACTCTGATTGTTCACTACGCTCTGACAATACTAGATTTTCTTTCTTACCTAACGGCTTTGATCAACACGTGGCCATCGCACTGAATATGAATGGCGCACACATTATAAATCCTGGTTATCATGACTACACACTATTCGAATAACAAGGCCACCAATACCTTTCTTTTCACTATCTTTTTTATTCCGATAAATTCTATTATGATTCAAAGATAACCTAAACACACCATTACATTTTATACAACAATTACACATGAGAAACTCCGCCCAGTGGGCATGGCTTTACATAGGTGATTCTCTATCTTATGGTCTCGTAATTATCTAACGCTACAGTGCACTTTCTGGATAGGATGGTGGATCTTTTGCTATATCTCACACTTCGACTCTCACACCCATCATCACGAAAATTTACTCCAGACCGAGCGGTACAAAAAGGAACACGCATAACCTACTGCCTCTGAACCTATCTTGCTACTCTCCCATGCAAACCACACATACTTCAATTACATGAAATACATCACACTGGCAACATAGAATACATCACAAAGAATAGTCACAACGTTAGAGTCACTTCACTTTCAGCTTTCCCACTTCAATTAGTATTCATCCCAGTTTCACACGACACTGCCCCACTTCGTAACTTTTCTTTCCTACTACTAACTCTGGAGGATATATGCACGTCTTCCTGTGCAATGCAAGCCAAGTGGCGTTGCTGGATAGACGGCTGACTCACCTTGCTTCTCTCTCAGAGTATTAGAGTTTTAAAATAGCGTCACACGCAAAGTAAAATTAAGATCATATTCGTCACACACGCAAATCCTCAACTGATACCTTGGACGAGTACTTCTCTTTGTCTTTTGTCTCACACACAGATTGAGAGTCACACAGTACTCACCACGTGGAAGTGCTCGTCTCTAATTTCAAGTCCTGCACACGCCATTTCTTAAATATTTCGAACTTATAGTACACACGCCAGTAATTCAGCTTAACTTTAGGACTCGCAAGTATTTCAACTTATTGGTACACGTGGTTTCATTGTGACTGTTAGTCACTTCCGAAGATTACTACGATCCCCTTAATATTACCTGCCTGTCATTTAATTCTCCCCCCAAAAGTTGCTGAAATAGAGAAATAATTATTCCAAACTACTCTTAAGTATTTCACATGCATACCATCTCTCCACTCTTTTGTCTTTACGGAGCACACCTAAGACAGGTCTTACCAACACAAGATCCAGCGCCAGCGTGCTGCAACATGGCCATTCTTCAGGTCATCTCGCACCTCCGCAGAGGTGGGGGAGCACCATGCTACCGTATTGGCCAGCCACATTTCAGGCGCTCAAAGCTCAGGTAAATTTCATCTCTTTGGTTCCACCAAAGGTGACCAACGGACCGTCTCAAAGATGATCATATACTGCACATTCACTATCTGCGGTTAGCAGACGACCATACATTCATTCATTTCCCAGATCTCACCAAACTGGATGTAGGGATTTATTTTGTGGGAGTACACATGTGATCAATTAAATAAATAAATTGTCATCTTTCCTACACTGGTATCCGGCTTCGGTGCATTAAGTGAAATTGAGTTATTATTACAAAAATTATTTGTTCTGACAAAAATAACTAAGAATGTTGTACCTATTTTCAATGTCGGGCGGTACTGTACCCTTTCAGTACTATTGAAGCATATTTAGACTGCGATAGTAAAATGTTCACGAGTTCATGTCTTACTCTTCACGTCTATCATAAATCGCTTTTGCTTCCAGGTCGACAAAGCGAGGCGAATCCGACACAGAAGCTACCTCGGGCGCCGGCACGAGACACAAGGTGGTGGTGATGGGCGCCGCCAAGGTGGGCAAGTCGTCCATCATCTCGCGCTTCCTGTACGGCACCTTCTCGGACAAGTACAAGCGCACGGTGGAGGAGATGCACCACGGCGAGTTCAGCGTGGCCGGCGTGCGCCTCACGCTCGATATCCTCGACACGTCCGGCGCCTACGAGTTCCCTGCCATGCGCGCCCTCTCCATCTCCTCGGCGGACGCCTTCATCCTCGTCTACGACGTGAACGACGCGGAGACGTTCGACGAAGCGCGCGTGCTGCGGGACCAGATCCTCGAGACGAAGGCGGGAACGCCGGCTCCTATTGTCGTCGTCGGCAACAAAATCGACCTCGCCGAGGAGCACCGAGAGGTGAGTCCCAGCGATCGAGAACGTGAGCTAATCTACCACCAAATTTCCTTTATTTCGGAATAATTGCATTCCCTGATGTAAGGGCAGTGTGACATATTTTATTAAATCACAAACGGTTTCGGAGCTACGAGTCCGTCTTCAAGGACTGTGTGAGGTCAAATACTATCATACCACTTGGAAATGTATAACTCAAATCGTTTGTGTTACGGTAGGCAGACAGTAGTTGAGAAGTGAGACAAAATTGTAGCCTAGTCCCCATGTTATTCGCACTGTACTTTGAACATTAAATGTCAGATGTGTGTGTGTTAAGCGGCATATGCTCGTTGTCCTGGTTCTGTGTGGCAGTAGTATGCACATTCATCCGTGGAGCACATCAGACGAGAAGCTATTTCTAATAGCTCACCTGTGACAGCATCGCGAGAAACGCAAATGGAAGGAGTTGCGTCAATCATTTCGTAATGAAAGTAGGTTTTGTCGCAACGTCAATGACGGGAATTTTCGAGAGCAACGTCGACAAGAAGGGCAACAATTACCAGTACGTATCGATAGTGACACACCGCTACTGACATCTCGTGGTAGTCGATTAGGTGCCGTCTGATCTCCACATTGCTGGGTGCAACAAAAGATAGAAGCAGTTAACATTTAACAATAAACATAAACTTTTACAGTGTGTCTAATACCCTCTCTATAGACGGAATAGAAATAAGTAACTAACAGAGTTGCCCTTGACATACGCCATAGATATCTCCATTTGTGAACCACGTGGAAAGAGATTGCACAAAGAACTAGCCACAGAATTCGAAGAAACCGTCAGGGCGCCTACATAACTAAATAGTTCCGACAAATTCTGCCGTTGACAGAACAACACAAACTCTACTAGATTCACTCAAAGTGTGCTATTTGTCGCCCTGACTGCGAATTACGTATTGGAAGCTCTCAAAAGGTCACCTGAGTGGCGTAAATGCCACAGACACAGGGAATTATCGTTTCACAAATGCGAAGACTCCTCTCCTCATCCATTTTCCATTTCAGTACAAATTTCACGATATAAGATCAATGATATACAATGATGAACGTCATGTAATGAGGGAGAGAAAATCTTAGTAAACTCAAATGTAATTAAAGCTCAAACAAAAATCTCCGCTTGTTAGCTTGATATAGAATGGAGTTGCAATGATTATAAGAGTGAAAGGTTTTGGAATAAGGGGGAGTGTCTCGTGTTGCTCGATACCATTATGAGTCCTATTCTTCGGTTGTAGTGTAACAAGCAGCCTACACTTACGCTTACTACGGCCACTGGCAGAATTAAACAAGAGGGTCCCTGAGATGAGTATATCACCACAGAGATGATCTGGTGGCACTCTCAGTACTCTGAAATTGTGTATGTCCGGAATAAGGCGTACACTGTAGACTAGTAAGACACAGAATTGCATTTTCCCTAGTTAGCATAGTCAACGAAGGAAAATTAGGAGAAAAATTTCATGTAGGCGACAGTTTAGAAGGGAGTGTCATCGACAGGATACTAAAAATCCTGATCGTTTGCGTATGAGCGCGGGGGTGCTGAGGGAGGTGGGGTCGTTTAAAGGTAATTTTTTTCATGTTATTCTCAAATATGTCGAAAACAACGGCTTCTAGTGAAAATGATTCTCAGCATAAAATTAAACTACATTAAATTTCCAACAAAAAAGATCGTTTCATTTTTTCTCTAGTACTAACAATTTCAGCATTACAGGGGATATAATATCGCAGATTATGAAAAAAGAGGTTTATGCATAAAAGTAATGTTTATTGTTAAATAAAGAAGGTTAAGAAGAAGTATTATATGTGTCTACCACATCTAAATACAATAGAACAGTAACAACGGATAATCTGTGTTCTGGGGTTCAGCAGGGTGGAAGGGGACAGTGGAGGTTAGAACTGTGAGGGAAGGTAGGTCGGTGAATTGTGGTCATGCATTTACCTCTTTCAAAGGTCTGCAAATCTGAAGAGCGAACAGGCGATATCCTACTCTCTCTATCGCACTACCTCACTAAAGGATTTTCACAAAGCTGTACCGAAGCTTCCACGGATCGCCTTATGAATGGCTGGCAAAACAGTGTGCAGAAATGCCCAGGCACATTTATTTTTCAGAAAATGGCTAAGCACTAAATGGAATACACATATGTGAGTTACTAATAATACAAACGTAAGAAACACATTGGACAGAATCTACGTAAATCTCTGCACACTGTTGTAGAGGGGTATGAAATGTACTTATTTATTAATTTAACCTGATTTGATTAGGGCCAACAGACCCTCTCTTACGTCGGAACAGGGTTTCACACATACAGTATCTTTTTTTTACATCGTAGCTACCTAAGAAATAACAGTTTGAATAGAACTAGTATTAAATTGATTTGCGTGTCTATAGCGAAAATGTGAGTAAATAATACTGACTATGAACTTACAAAGTGAATACTGGTAGTACTAATACTACTGCTGCTGCTGCTACTGATAATAACAGCAGTAATGATAGTAATGACAATAATAACAGTAATGATAGTAGCAGATGTGAAAGGAATTTATTGTTGTATAAAGTAGAAGTTTTCTGAGTTAGCGAGTTATGGAGAAATGAAATATACGGAGACTGCACCAGCTAAGAATACTCTGAAATGAGAAAGAACTGGTTGGAGAGAAGAATGTACAAAGATAACGACTGCGTCCAGGGACAGGGTAATCATTATTATTGCTTTAGCAGATATGGCATAAACTATCTTCTGAAGCTGGAGATGTTATTCAGTTCTCTAACACAATGATGGAGGTTATTCTAGAGTAAGGTTCCTGCTACTGAGAAAGAGTCCAGGGAAGTGGCTGTGCGATGAAGTGGGAAAAAAAGGATTTTGCTCTGGTGGGAACATGTGTTTCTGCCATGTTGTTCAGAGAAGAGCATTATGGTCGAGGAAAGTTGTGAGGAACAGTGTACGTTGATAACACAGTACAGGAAACAGAGAGTATGGAAATCTCTGCGATTGTCTGTTCGAACCAGGGTGAAATACGATCAAAGAGTCGAACATCACAGATATAACACACACAGGCGTTCATAACCAGTTCCAGGCGCCGTGAGCTTTCCCGAGACAGATCGCGCAGGGTAACATCACAGTAGTCAATAACTGGAAGTATAAGTGTTCGTACAAGTTTCTTTTCCAGATCAAGAGGGGTGGGCTTTTTATACTTACATAGGGGATGGAGAGATGTATGCTGAATGCATGCTTGCACACTGCAATTACGTGCTCAGTCCAATTTATATTTTCATCCATTATTACTACTACTCTCTTTGCTGAGGGAGATAAGTTGATAATTGTCACTTTTAGGGCTAACGACAGTAGGGATCCCCGATATTTCGAGCTTATGAGCCTAGAATGACCAACCAGTACCGCTTGGATTTTGGATGGGTTGAGTTTTACTGATATATGCTGCGCACATACTGATAGTGCACCCTGGTCGATATTGAGATTATTGATAGCTATCTTCGGGCTTATTGGTTTTGCACTAAGATACCACTGGAGACCACCAGCGCACATGTGGTATCTGCAGTAGGATAAAACTGATGACATCACTGACATATCACGAAAAGAGTATAGGACCTAGTACAGAACCCTGGGGGACGTTTGACACTATCTGCATCTATTGTAACTTACGGTTCTGGCCGTGAAGCATCTGGCGGGGCGTGGGGTATGAGCGAGAAATTTAAGCTGTTAAGTTTTTCAAGTGAGATGTTGAAGTCACAGGCTTCCCTGAAGTCTAAGAAGCACATGATAGTCACCGTTTGTGCATCTACGACAAGCTTCAGTTCATCTACCTTCATTAACGCAGATGCTGTGCTGCAATATTCACGGAAAGCCGATTTGTATTCGTCTAGTAGGTTGTTTGTTGTTAGGTAGTTTGTTAGCTGATCGAGTTCTACGTGTTCTAAGGCCTTGCACATTGCAGAAAAAATGCAAGCAGGTCGGTAATCAGAGGGTGCTGTGGCAACGTACTTTCTAGGTAGTGGCTTACCTAGTCCTTGTTTCCTGGTCTGAGGAAGAACACCAGCGGCTAAGGGGCAGTTGAGCATATCTGTTATAAGTGTCCACTATATGCTGATCTGATAGTAAGATGACTTTCTTGACGGTATTGCAAGTAACATGCTTTAGACAGAATTTTTCGTGGTTACAGTCGTTTACCCTCATAAAGCAATTAATGAATTTCTGTTTCCGTTGGCGGTTCAATTGTGCTTGTAGGTAACGTGAAGGACCGGTTCAGTTCTTCAATTGGGGCAATGGGATCCACTGCAGCTTTTACTTTGGCTATACCATGACGACGCATGTTTTTTCCGTAGGACAGTTGGTCTGATTCTGTTGTCGGTTAATGTATGGGCATGCTTGACGGACTCTGTTCTACTTCTGCTTGTAAAAAAATAATTTTCGGGTGTAGGGTGCAGTTTGTACGCCCGATATGTTGCGTGTCTGAGATTCATGAGCTATTTTAGCTCTTCAGTTGGCCAAGGTGCAGGTTTCCTTCTCACTCTTCCGGTCTGTAGGGGAGCATATTTGTCATACGTTGAGTAGGTTTGTTAGTAGCCCCATAATTTCTTTAGTTTATATCCGAGAACGGCATAGAAGACATCCCCCAAACTACTTCTTGCGCCTCAGTTGCAACTTCAGATAAAGTAATTTGCTTGTAGTCTCGGTATGTGGTCAGTTGTGGTTTCTTTGTGGGACTTCCTGGCGAGTACATCATCAAAATTATGTCACGGGCAGGTATGACAGGTGAAGATATTTGAGAGATACAAATTGCTCTGTTTGGGGATTTCGTTGCAAATACAAGTACATCTATGACAGTGTGACTACATTCGTATTGAAGGGTAGTTCGTATGATGATTAGCAATAAATTTGAAGAAGAAAGCATCGGCTTAAATTTCACTCTGGAAGGACTATTGCATCAATAATTTACGTTAGTGTCACCAGCTATAATTATGTGCTCGTATCTCGATTCGAGACTTGAAAGAGCAGTTTCGAGGAACCAAACCCGCCTACTTTAAGAATTTTGTTGAGGGCACATATCAATCGCTTCCTGTTAAAGGATTTGATCTATATGAACATGTATTCCATTTCGAGGACGCCTGAAGACACTTAATTTTTTGGTTAGTTTTAACATGGTATCTCCATTTACGAAATTACTTCTGCAAGACTCGTTAGAGCTTACCAGCAACCAGTTTGAGAAAGACATTGTGGCATTACTTAAACATGTGCTTACCTCAAGTTATTTCTTATTCAATGACCAGTATTTTGAACAAGTGGTCGATGTCGCCATGGGAAGTCCTCTGTCTCTCATGTTGGCCAACTATTTTATGGAAGACTTTGAGGGAAAAGCACTTCAATCGGCAAGTCTCAAACCTTCCTGCTTCTGGCGATCTGTAGACGATACTTTTGTGGTGTGGCCCCACATAATAGAGACAATATCTGTGTTTCTCCGGCATCTGAACTCGCTGCATCCTAATATACAACTCGTAATGGAAGTGGAAAAGGATGGTAATTTACCATTCCTGAACGTCATAGTCATAAGAAAAGCTGATGGTACACATGGTGTCTATCGCAAATCAATTTTTACGATACTGCGAGGCCACAAGTTACCATCACCCTGCGCATCGCCGTAGTGTCGTACGCTCTTTGGGCATAGAGCACATGTGGTCTCAGATGCCGACAGTCTACCTGGTGAGCTACAGCATCTAAGAACGGTATTTCAACAGAATGGCTATTCCGATAGGCAGGTCGCCATGCATTGCGTTCTAAGCAAATTCGAAGCAGGGACGTAAAGGGAAATCCGGAGGCACCCACTGCATCAGCGGTCTTGCCCTATTTTGGCGGCATGTCTTCAAGAATAGAAAGAACCTTCAAAAGGTACGATATCAAGTGTGTTTTCGGCCTTCTGAAATATTAAGGAGTTTATTGTGCTCGGTCAAAGACGACCTTGGCCTTAGGAAATGGGCCTGTATAAAATCCCATGTCAAATTGGAAATTGGGCAGACATGCCGAACCGTGCAAGGACGTAGCGTCCGACACCATCGTCATACACGCCTGGACAACCTGATAAATCTGCAGTAGCGGAGCATGGCCTGGACACGGGACATCGTATGCTTTACGAAAAGACTGAAATTTTATCCCCAGCATCATCTTACTGGGACCGCGCTGTTAAGGAGGCCCTACATTTCCGTACGGCGGACAATCGTATCTACAGGGATGCTGGTTTTAAACTAAGCGCCGCCTGAAATCCATCACTTGCTGCCATTAAATCAAAACAGGGACAACAAGAACTTCCGATTCATCTCGTGACACAACGCAATGCTGAGAGTTAATTAAGTCTTTAACCACAAGAGCGTCCGGCAGCACAGTCATTGCCCACAGCGCACGCGCGGGTGGCCTTTCTGCGGCTCCCAGCAGGGGGGCACCAGGAGCGCCGCTTTCCTCCAGCTACGAGCATCTTCCCGCTGTTATAATCAGTCGCGCCTTGTATCAGTAACAGCAGCAGCAACCACCACCTGATGATGTCGAGCAGTTGCATCGATGAAATATTGTGCGAGTTACACAGTACGATCCGGCGGCAAACCCGAAAAGTGTATTAGCAATATATCCGTCGGGAAAGCATGAAAAGTCACATAGTATTTCTTATTCCATCAGACATATTGGCCTTGCAACGTATGTTATGGATGTGTATTAAGTGGCTCCACTCAGCGCGTCCCACTCCACAAGTTCCAGGAGTTCCTGAATGGAAGAGATTTATGAAGTCTGCCGGTAACACAATAGAGAGAGAAGTGCATTAATTTTCTCGTCGTTCATGAATTCAACACCAAATGACTATAACATGGTTATACAGCTTTGCAGTATGCTGTCAACGATAGACAGCAGCAGGGTCTTACATTTACCAATCCAATTCCTTTCCCACGAAAATTAGACAGGTCACTGACATTACACTTATAAATTAAGCACTTATCGACCATTGTTTATAGGAACGTATTTTACATAAATGCTTACTTAATAACAGCAAATAAAAAAGTACCCCAATGATTCTTAAGGCAAGCTGTGGAAGGTTCAATATAACTTTGTGAAACACCATTTACTGACGTAGTGTGGTAGAGAGCGTGGGGAGACGCCAGCTCACTCTTATTTGCAGACTCATGAAGGAGGTAAGCGTATGACCTCAGCCCGGCGACCTACCTTCTCTCACACTTCTAACCTCCGCTGTCCCTTTCCACCCTGTTACACATCCAAAACACATTTTACCCCTTAATACGGTTCTACTACATTTAGATGTGATACGCACATCTAATACTTGTTCTTAAACCACTCTGCTTAAAATAAACATTAACTTTATACTATTAAAACGCTATTTTTAATAACCTGTGATTTTTCCATCCGCTGTAGTGCCGAAATTGTTAGTCCTAGAGAAAAACCAGAAAAAAACCTTTTGTGGGAAATCTGATGTACTGTAATTTTGTATTGGGAAGCCGTGGTTTCCGTGATGTTCCAGAGAAACGTAAGAAATTTACCTTTAAATGCCCCGCCCCCCCTCCCCCTCCCCCTCCCACTGGTCACTGGTCAGGATCTTTAGGATGTTGTTCATGACACTAACTCCAACTACTGGACAAAAATTAGTGACTACTTGATTTTTTCCCCCTGTTGACGCTTTTTCATTTTTTGTCTTCGTTGAGTGGGCTAAGTTCTTGACATGAAGTTTTCACATCTCTTCGCACTACGCACAATTATCTTGAGCCCAAATACCAGGAAATCCTTTTTTTTTAATGTAACGCTGGCATCAGTCCCTTAATGAATTATCTGTGAAATATATACATGCCTTTAAATTCTTTTTTCTTCTTTTTACTTTAGTAAAGTGATCCGATATTCAGTTCATCCCCTAATGACACATTAAAGTGAGATTTATCTGTCTTACAAGATCAGGCTCTCATCCAGAAACAACCACATCAAGTCATATCATAATTCTTAAAATAAAAACCAATCATTACAACCCTTGAGTTGGCTATTCTGAACAAGACTGTGTAGCATCTAAACCATCGCTTCCGTTGCTTACTAGTCTAAGTACGCTTCATTGACACTCTCTATTCGTCCACCTGTCACTGAATAAACAATCGGTACGAGAAGCTGATATCTTTTCCAGTATGCTGCGACAGGCTGCTGAGATATTAAGTACACTCAGCACTACCTACAACAAAAGTGATTATAAAAAACACAAGTTCCATATCGTCCTTGAGGAAATAAGGTGAGCTAGTTTGATAAGTACGTCAGTTGAGTTAATATTAGCGTTTTGTATGGTACTTGATTATAAGTAGTTATAAACTTATTTAAATTCAGTGTTACTGCTGTTTAGTATCTGTGAATGTATTGTTTCCCCTTGGTGTTGTGGTCTACCTGTGCAAAGAAACGGCAGGTTGTTTACTTTTATGCCATACGAGTTACGCTTCTTTTTATTTGCGAAGCGTCCTCACTGGCCTGTGACATGTGTTTGATGTACGCATATGACAAACGTTTTTCCAAATATATTATGATGTTACAGTTTTTTCGGTGTTTTCTTTTTGAAGGTAAGAAACCAGTTTTTGAAATGCAAGTTTCGTAAGGTTAGATTGCTGTTTGATGCTACTTACGACTTTTTGATCCCGTTAACACGTATTTGTTGCCCTGGACTTGCACCTCGCTGCATCCTGCGTACACCAGGATTTCCGTTCTCGACGTTTGAGAGCACATTTCAGCTAAACGCTTCAGTTTAAGAGTGTGTATTTTTATTTAAAAAGTCTTGATTGCTTTCTTTTACTGTTTCCAATGTTGCCAGCTGTCGCTGTGTCGATCGTCTTTTGTTTTGTATAGAAGTATCTGTATGCGTATTTGAAATATGACCGCAAACAATTGATCTCTATGCTATTTGGATGTCGAACCTCAACTGTCTGAGCGTGCCAGTCAAAGATGATCGTATTTCGTTTTTTCCGTAGCTACAACGTGGTTGATACTAAATGTCACGAGAACGAACAATGAAAATATTTTTCGAATCTGGTCCTGCGTCAGCCTATTACATAACATGCTGATGTACAGTTCAAAGTTAGAAATAAGTAAAGAATTCTTTATCGCGTACAGACCGAAATGGCGAACTACGCAGATGACAGGAACCTGCAGGCACGCCGAAGTTCTGCGCTCTGATACCAGAGTTCTACATACAGGTAGTACAAAGATCATTGCCGCAAACGCTAAAAATCGGACATCTTTATTTTCGCAGGACAACAAGGCGGGGTGACACTTATGTGTTAAAGAGAACCCAAAAACTCATAGCGAGAATCAAACAGCAATTGAACTCTACGAATCTTGAGCTCCAGAATCTCGTTTTTTTACGGGGGTGAGTCAAATGAAAACCTTAAATTTGTAATAACAAATCGAAATTTCGCGCCGTTATCCTGTAAGTTGGTAAGCATGCTACAAACAGCGTGCAGAATGGCCTGTAGGTGGCAGCATAGTGCAGATGCGCACATACCATCGCAGTATCAGTATAAAGATGGCCGCCCCACTTGCGACTTGCACCAGGGAAGAACAGCGTAGAAACTCATCGACGAATGAAGGTTCAGCACGGTGATGAATGTTTGTCACAGCAGCACGTCTACGAATGGAGTAGGAAGTTCGCAAAGGGTGTGACTTCAGTGGAAGATGCTCCTCGTCCAGGTCAGGCACAACGAGTTGGGACTCCACAGATCATTGCAGCAGTTGAAGCCATAGTAAAGGAAATCCGCCGAGTTACACGAAAGACATTGCAACATGTTTACAGATTAGTCATGGGTCAGCACACCACATTGTGCATGATGTGCTCCAGTTTCACAAAGTGTCTGCAAGGTGGATGCCACGGCAGCTGACTCCTGAAATGAGAGAACGACGTATTGATGCTTGTGGAGAACTTCTTCGGCGCTTTGAACGAAAAGGTGATAGCTTCCTTGCAAGAATCGTTACTGGGGACGAAACCTGGGTTCACTTCCACCTACTGAAAACGAAGAGAGCGAGCAAGGAATGGCGCCATTCCTCATCACCAAATCCAAAGAAATTTCCAACAGAACCGTCAGCAGAGAAGGTTATTCTGACTCTATTTTGGCATTACATGCCTAGAGGGACCACTGTCACCAGTACATCATATATAGATCTCCTAAAAAATCATCTGCGGCCTGCAATCAAATCAAAGCGATGTCGATTGCTGTCAGCAGGTGTCCTTTTGCAACATGACAATTCAAGGCCCCACATTGCCCGCACAACAGTTGCAACAATCACGGACCTGCATTTCGAGTATCTTCCTCATCCACCACACTCACCAGACCTTGCCCCAAGTGATTTGCATTTGTTTGGACCACTCAAAGACGCAATGGGAGGAAAGAAGTTCCCTTCTGATGAAGAGGTACGCCACGCGGTGCATGAGTGGTTGCGCTGACTACCAAACGAATTTTTTTGTAAAGGAATTTATGCACTTTGCAAGCGCTGAAAGACTTGCATTGAGCGTTGGGGAGATTATGTTGAAAAGTGATACAGCTTTGTACCACTTCTGCACAATAAATAATATTTAAAA
Organism: Schistocerca nitens; assembly: GCF_023898315.1. Classification (NCBI taxonomy): domain Eukaryota; kingdom Metazoa; phylum Arthropoda; class Insecta; order Orthoptera; family Acrididae; genus Schistocerca; species Schistocerca nitens. The sequence continues at coordinate 673,810,608 of NC_064614.1, read as the reverse complement.
AAATATTTAAGGTTTTCATTTGACTCAACAGTAGGAGTATACTAAAATAACCGTAATACTGGAGGAAACACATTTTTATAAGCATGCAACCAACATGTGTTATAGATCACTGAGGAGGCTTCGTAAATAAAGCGAAGTGAAACACGTGTGGCGTAGTAAAACAATTGAATAAAACGTTCAAATGTTTTGTGGAATGAATTGTCTAAAAGTAAGAAACAAAATAAATCAGAGGAGCATATGACGCAACGTTGTATGACGCTCGAAATCATGTACAGCAAGTGTGACTACACAGTCTACGTATTTCACCAGAGCCATATCTCTACTACTCTTTAAAGTTATATGATTCAAAGTTAACTTTGAATACTCAGTTGGCGTCCCATTTGCTATAAATGCTTCCGAGCATTATTCAAAGACGCATCAGTAGTTTATATAATCTATTTTAATTCTCACATTCAAGCAAATAATTTTAAAAAAGTTTAACCATTTCCTTTCAAACATTTTTATTTCAGAATTTTTACTTAATCTTGAGTATCAGCCGAATGTAACTTTTTATGAGTCCTTAAAATAGTTAGATGTCGAAGGGATGGACTTTTTGACATTTCGTATACATAGCTAGCAGCAACTGTTCGTGAAAGGGTGTCTCAAAAGAAAGTTTTGTTTGATGTGTCGAAATAGATGATGAAGTCTATTGACAAAATCTTTATTTAGTATTCAAATATCCAGTTTAGGAACCTGCTTCTTAATGTCATTTAAATGCAATCCAAAATGCCTGCGACCCTCATTTAAACTATGAACAAAATTTTGTGTGACGGTTCAGCATGTAGACGCAGAGATGGCGGCCACTTCGCTATGGATATTTTCTTTCAATTGCTCCAGAGAAATCTGGTTATTGACAGGTACTTTATGTTGGACATATCCCCATAGAAAAAAATCCATGAGGCTCATGTCTGGACTACACGGGGCCCACTTATGTCACCCCTCCTGGAGATCAATTTGCTAGAGCCCCGTCTTACTGAAACCATGTTTTTTGATGTTTGAAAGTTTTGCAATTCAGGCACCAAAAAATAATTTAACATCGTCACATACCGTTCCGAATTCTCTGCACGAGCTCTCTCGTCGTCGAAAAAGTATGGGCCAATTATTCCTCGGGACGACATCGCAGCCCACACATAAACTATTGGCGAATGAAGCGGTTTCTCACGGTTCTGTTTAGGATTCACTACATTCCAATAGCGATTATTTTGCTTATTGATGTGACCGTTCAGGGGAAAATGAGCCTCGTCAGAAAACAAGATGTAGTTAAGTGAAGGGCATTCAGTCACTTCATTAACGAACTGCAGCCTGTGTCTGGCATCCTGAGCTTTAATTCTTGCACCAGCTTGATTTTGTTAGGCTGCAGTTCAAGGTCTTCAGGAGAATTCGGTGAAGTGATGATCTACGCACATTTATAGAACTTCTCGATGACCTTGGTTGCCCATATTTCGAGTTGGCTAGTGTTGAACCGATCTCCTCAAACGTTTTGATCCATTTCCGGATAAGAGGAACACTGGGAGCATCATTTACATTATGCAATCGACGATCACTGCAACGTTTCCTCCCTGGTACAGTCGCCGAATAAACGTTTTTGTAAAATTCTCGCATAGAGAACGCACTGTCTGCTCCCGAGAAGCGCTGAATTCCTTTTTTTTTTTTTGTCATCAGTCTACTGACTGGTTTGATGCGGCCCGCCACGAATTCCTTTCCTGTGCTAACCTCTTCATCTCAGAGTAGCACTTGCAACCTACGTCCTCAATTATTTGCTTGACGTATTCCAATCTCTGTCTTCCTCTACAGTTTTTGCCCTCTACAGCTCCCTCTAGTACCATGGAAGTCATTCCCTCATGTCTTAGCAGATGTCCTATCATCCTGTCCCTTCTCCTTATCAGTGTTATCCACATATTCCTTTCCTCTCCGATTCTGCGTAGAACCTCCTCGTTCCTTACCTTATCAGTCCACCTAATTTTCAACATTCGTCTATAGCACCACCTCAAATCCTTCGATTCTCTTCTGTTCCGGTTTTCCCACAGTCCATGTTTTCACTACCATACAATGCTGTACTCAAGAAGTACATCCTCAGAAATTTCTTCCTCGAATTAAGGCCGGTATTTGATATTAGTAGACTTCTCTTGGCCAGAAATGCCTTTTTTGCCATAGCGAGTCTGCTTTTGATGTCCTCCTTGCTCCGTCCGTCATTGGTTATTTTACTGTCTAGGTAGCAGAATTCCTTAACTTCATTGACTTCGTGACCATCAATCCTGATGTTAAGTTTCTCGCTGTTCTCATTTCTACTACTTCTCATTACCTTCGTCTTTCTCCGATTTACTCTAAAACCATACTGTGTACTCATTAGACTGTTCATTCCGTTCAGCAGATCATTTAATTCTTCTTCACTTTCACTCAGGATAGCAATGTCATCAGCGAATCATATCATTGATATCCTTTCACCTTGTATTTTAATTCCACTCCTGAACCTTTCTTTTATTTCCATCATTGCTTCCTCGATTACAGACTGAAGAGTAGGGGCGAAAGGCTACAGCCTTGTCTTACACCCTTCTTAATACGAGCACTTCGTTCTTGATCGTCCACTCTTATTATTCCCTCTTGGTTGTTGTACATACTGTATATGACCCGTCTCTCCCTATAGCTTACCCCTACTTTTTTCAGAATCTCGAACAGCTTGCACCATTTTATATTGTCGAACGCTTTTTCCAGGTCGAAAAATCCTATGAAAGTGTCTTGAATTTCTTTAGCCTTGCTTCCATTACTAGCCGTAACGTCAGAATTGCCTCTCTCGTCCCTTTACTTTTCCTAAAGCCAAACTGATCGTCACCTAGAGCATTCTAAATTTTCTTTTCCATTCTTCTGTATATTATTCTTGTAAGCAGCTTCGATGCATGAGCTGTTAAGCTGATTGTGCGATAATTCTCGCACTTGTCAGCTCTTGCAGTCTTCGGAATTGTGTGGATGATGCTTTTCCGAAAGTCAGATGGAATGTCGCCAGACTCATATATTCTACACACCAACGTGAATAGTCGTTTTGTTGCCACTTCCCCCAATGATTTTAGAAATTCTGATGGAATGTTATCTATCCCTTCTGCCTTATTTGACCGTAAGTCCTCCAAAGCTCTTTTAAATTCCGATTCTAATACTGGATCCCCTATCTCTTCTAAATCGACTCCTGTTTCTTCTTCTATCACATCAGACAAATCTTCACCCTCATAGAGGCATTCAATGTATTCTTTCCAACTATCTGCTCTCTTCTCTGCATTTAACAGTGGAATTCCCGTTGCACTCTTAATGTTACCACCGTTGCTTTTAATGTCACCAAAGGTTGTTTTGACTTTCCTGTATGCTGAGTCTGTCCTTCCGACAATCATATCTTTTTCGATGTCTTCACATTTTTCCTGCAGCCATTTCGTCTTAGCTTCCCTGCACTTCCTATTTATTTCATTTCTCAGCAACTTGTATTTCTGTATTCCTGATTTTCCCGGAACATGTTTGTACTTCCTCCTTTCATCAATCAACTGAAGTATTTCTTCTGTTACCCGTTATTTCTTCGCAGCTACCTTCTTTGTACCTATGTTTTCCATCCAAGCTTCTGTGATGGCCCTTTTTAGAGATGTCCATTCCTCTTCAACTATACTGCCTACTGCGCTATTCCTTATTGCTGTATCTATAGCGTTAGAGAACTTCAAACGTATCTCGCCATTCCTTAGTACTTCCGTATCCCACTTCTTTGCGTATTGATTCTTCCTGACTAATGTCTTTAACTTCAGCCTACTCTTCATCACTACTATATTGTGATCTGAGTCTATATCTGCTCCTGTGTACGCCTTACAATACAGTATCTGATTTCGGAATCTCTGTCTGACCATGATGTAATCTAATTGAAATCTTCCCGTATCTCCCGGCCTTTTCCAAGTATACCTCCTCCTCTTGTGATTCTTGAACAAGGTATTCGCTGTTACTAGCTGAAACTTGTCACAGAACTCAATTAGTCTTTCTCCTCTTTCATTCCTTGTCCCAAGCCCATATTCTCCTGTAACCTTTTCTTCTACTCCTTCCCCTACAACTGCATTCCAGTCGCTCATGACTATTAGATTTTCGTCCCACTTTACATACAGCATTACCCTTTCAATATCCTCATACACTTTCTCTATCTGTTCATCTTCAGCTTGCGACGTCGGCATGTATACCTGAACTATCGTTGTCGGTGTTGGTATGCTGTCGATTCTGATTAGAACAACCCGGTCACTGAACTGTTCACAGTAACACACCCTCTGCCCTACCTTCCTATTCATAACGAATCCTACATCTGTTATACCATTTTCTGCTGAATTCCTGAGGACCAAGAAAGAGATGACGGTGCCCCCCCCTCATTCTCCTCCAATTTTTTGTGCATGCGCAGAGCTCTTCAGTTATAAACTATATTTTGGACACCCTGTATTACACTTTTTACTGAAATTAATAATTGAGTTTTTCTTATTGCCCCGATTACCCTCAAGCAGTTAAATATTCTTTGGAAAATTAAACCTCACGCTGGTCAATTTGATGCCACATCTGTACATTTACGACTCTTCATTGGGATACAAAAATTCGGAAAAAATCATTGAGTCTTTCTCTCAAATCACTAATTAAGATATTCGTAATTTGCCTCATTACAATCAATAAATTTTCTCTTGCAAAACTAGAAATTACGATGGTCAGTTTGATATTACATTTGTCCATTTCTTGCTCTTCGTTTGCGTATGAAAATTCGAATAAAAATTTGCCATGAAGTCACTAACTACGATATTCTTAATTATCATTACTTTCAAGCAATTAAATCTTTCTCTGCAAAACTAGGCCTTATTTTGGTTAATTTGATACCCCATTAGTCTATTTCCGACTCTTCGTTTGGCTGTAGTAATTCGGACAATAATCCGTTGTGTAATTTCTAGCGATCCTTTTTTCATTCCAGTCTAATTTGACCGTTTTTATTTACTTGCATATACGGATAAAATAATACACACATAAAAATGACAATATAAGTTTCTCTATCTGTCGTAATTGAGACTGAGGTGGTCTAGTGGCAATCTGTATCTGAATATGGACGTTTCACTGTACTTTGTAAAGTGTATTCGTCTCTCAAATATTTGGTACCATTTCCTGCTCCGTCTTTGCTGCGATAGGTGGAGCGCGAGACGACAGAGTCGGTGGTTACGGTGGATTGGGAGAACGGCTTTGTGGAGGCGTCGGCCAAGGACAACGTGAACATCACGGAGGTGTTCAAGGAGCTGCTGGCGCAGGCCAAGGTGAAGTACAACCTGAGCCCCGCGCTGCGGCGGCGCCGCAAGCAGTCTCTGGCGCGCCACTCCATCTCGGTGGACCAGGGCCAGCAGGAGGCGGCGGCCGCGGCGGCGGCGGCGACGGCGGCGGCGGCGGCGGCTGCGGCGGCGGCGGCGGGGGCGGCTGGCTCGCACTTCCCGTCCCCCCAGCAGCTGCAGCAGCTGCAGCAGATCCGCGAGCGCCAGGGGAAGCGCAACTCCTGCTGCATCTCGTAGGTGCGTAACGCTGCCGTCTGCTTCCCTTTCTCTTTTAAGGTGCTGCTTACCGCGCGTACTAGGTGCGCGGGGCTGTTGCACGAAGGTGGAAGAGAGAACATGAAACGGAGCAATGTCACGCATGCTTCTAGCTTGTGCTTGCGGGCCAACGTGCATTGGCGACAGCGTCTCACAATTCCAGTCTGTGAGACACGTGCAACAGTCGTATATCTGTCCGCAGTTCTATTCATTCCCTACTTTGTTTCACTACCACAGTGTGGTGAAAAATTCAGTTTTTCGGGCGCATTTAAATTTGCCTTTCCGTTTTCGGTATACCTGAGTTATGTTATGAGAATCGTATGGAATTTGTAGAGGATTATCATTATTTACTTTATACGTTTTCACAAGCTTTCAAGTGGTTAAATACCAAAGGGCTTCTAACTGCACCTAAAGCTAAAGCTTTCAGATGAGTGTTCTTCGGACATTGTCAAGTGGTGACAGGAAGTTGCTGCCTCTTGGCGAACAGCACTAATCCGACAGCTTCTTTTTCCTTTTTCTTCTCTTTCCTTTTTAGTCGTTAGTCGTCCGACTGACTTGATAAGCGCGCCACGAATTCCTCTCCTATCCCAGCCTCTTTTTCTTGTCAGAGTTTATCATGTGTTCGTTTCTTCGCCGATCGTGCGAGACACCTGCTCTCCTTTCCCTTATCAGTCCATCTAATTTTCAACTTTCTGCGTGCAAAACGGGTACTGCAATCTGCAGTCGCTGCTAATTTGATGCTGTGGTCCACATATTCCAAAATTAATAAAATGTTCCGGACTATTATGCCGTTGTCGAATGGATTTCACCTTAAAACCCAACGTTTCGTCCCTATCTTCTGAGGAAGTTTCCAAGGGGGATCGTTGTTTCTTTGAATGTCCGATTCACACCCTGGCTCGCTACTGACAGAGGTAAATCACGTTCGTCCACAAGCTTATGAGGAGCCACTTGAACGTGGTGCATTGGCGAAACCAGCTGATCGTGTGAAATAAATGACTATGATCATAGCACGGTCAAAGTGGAAAATACAATTATCTTTTAATAAATTTTTGGCTTATTGATACGTAAATATTATGAGAGTAAACAGCAGTTACGAGGGCTATTCGGAAAGTAAGATCTGATCGGTCTCGAAATCGAAAGCACAGTGAAAACCAAAAATGTTTTATTTGTAACAGTTTGCTAAGCCTTCCACCTAGCACCTAGTTTCATCAGATTTTGTAAAGTTCATAATTATTGCAGTTCCGAAGCAAACATAAATGGACGTATCACATGCACACAAAAATACTCAGTTCTTTATTACAAAATGTAAAGCAAAACTGAAAGTAGATTAAGCGGAAACGGTTTCGGGAGAATCAGTTGCAGGTTGATAATGGGGAGCATATTCAGGAAAAATAAGGTAACATTCATGGCATTCGTATATTTGGAGAAATGATTTGGTAATGTGGAAAGGAATAAAATATTTGATATCCATAGGGAATCTTCTATCAACTGCAAGAATAGAAGGGTAATCGATTCCTTCAGGTGAAACAGACAGGAGTAATAATCACTACTGAAATCATTATAAACAAATAGTCCCTTACTCAGGATATGAGCGTAGGGGAGCAGATGCAACAGATGATGGCTGATGGCTGTGAGCACTATGGGACTTAGCTTCTGAGGACATCAGTCCCCTAGAACTTAGAACGACTTAAGCCTAACTAACCTAAGGACATCACACACATCCATCCCCGAGGCAGGATTCGAACCTGCGACCGCAGCGGTCTCGCGGTTCCAGACTGTAGCGCCTAGAACCGCTCGGTCACTCCAACCGGCGCAGATGCAACAAACCTGAGCTGAGAGATAATTATGAAGAAAGAAATTCGATACCATGCGCCCTTTTCGTGATAATTAGTACTGCAGTTAGCCAACCCTACTGTTACGCGCGCAAATTCAAGCTCCCCGCTGGATATATTTAATGTCCGTTGTTCTCATATCGTACATGATAGTGCACGTGACTGCTCAGCATTTGGCTCGGATTCGATCCTTACCACCGTCCCACGTCCAATTTTTACATCTCTCTCTTCTTCCGTTTTAGGAAACCAAAACAAACACGCGTTTGTCGGCAGTTTCAACTAGCACAACGCACCGAACGAGGTGCCTCAATTGGACTAGCTTTCGGGAGGACGACGGTATCCAGATTTATGTTTTCCATGATTTTCCTAAATCGCTTCGGGCAAATGCTGGGGTGATTCCTTTGAAAAGGCACTGCTGATTTCCTTCCCCATCCTTTCCTAATCCGAGCTTGTGCACCGTCGACCGCGTTGCCCATGGGACGTTAAACGCCAGCCGTTGTGGCCGAGCAGTTCTCGGTGCTTCAGTCCGGAACCCGCTGCTACTAACGTCGCAGGTTCGAATCCTGCCTCGGGCATGGATGTGTGAGATGTACTTAGGTTAGTTAGGTTTAAGTAGTTCTAAGTCTAGGGAACTGATGACCTCAGATGTTAAGTCCCATAGTGCTCAGAGCCATTTGAACCATTTTCTGGATGTTAAACACTAATCTTTTCCTCTAACAGACCGCTTGAATACGCGTGTGCAACGGTCTGATTATCTAACTTCAATGTTAATTAACTTGGGAAAGGCGGAACGTGTCGAATTTCGTTCCTCATCAGCTATTTCGCAGTACAGCCTACCCTGAAACACCCTTACAAGGTTTTCAGACTGTTTATGACCACCCTGTTTAGAGATTGTAATCGGTGATGAATTTTTGAAATTCAACTTTGAACTTAGCCATTCGTCTTTACTTAACACCTTCTGTGAGTTGCATTCTAGCAGCTCCCAGATATAGAAGTGCGAAACCAGAATTTGGTTGCAATTATTACATTTTTTGTTTGAATCTGCTAAACAATATTTTATTCAAAACAATCTCCATTGCTATTTGAACATTTCTCTCACCCCTCCAGCAGGCTATGAATCTCACGCCAGAAAAACAGTTCTTTCTTTGAAGCGAAGCCGTCAGAGGGTCATTTTTGTACATTTTCATACGAACTGAAGCGTTGTTCACCGACAGCGTGTCCCAGTGATGCGAACAGATGATAGTCGGACGGAGCCAAGTCTGGAGAATAAGCAGCAAACCCTAGTATTTCCCAATTGAACGCCTCGGTCGTTTCCCGGACCCGTTTTGCTGTGTGTGATAGGACGTTATCATGGAGCAATATGACTTTGCGTTGCCCTTTTCCATATTCCGGTCGTTTTTCAAGTAATGCTCGATTTAAATCGATCATTTGCTGTTGGTAGCCATCAGTGCTAACGATTTCACCAGATTAGTAGCTCATAATAGATGACACCCTTCTGATCCCATCAAACACAGAGCACTATTGTCTTCTTTCCAAAGCGATTTGGTCTTGCAGTGGATGTCAATGGTTTGACTGGATTCACCCACGACTATTCGATGGAGAAACGACTTTCTTTTGTACCTGGAGAGCAACATTTCACAAGTGGTCTTTAGATTTGCTTGCTGTCTTTCCTTCAGTTCATGCGGAACCCATTTTCCCACTTTCTGCACCTTTCCCATAGCTTTCAACCGAAGAGAAATGGCTTTCTACGTTACATTCAATTGTTCCCCGAGTTCCTGTTGAGTCTGAGTATCACCTTCATCCAGTAAGGCCTGCAATTCGCTGTCTTCGAACTTTTTCAGTGGTTTCTCGCGCACGTCGTTTCTCGCGTCAAAATCACCACTGCTGAATTTTTTGCACCACTCGAAACGCTGTGTTTTCCCAAGAGCGTGTCCGCCGAAAGCTTCGACAAGCATTCGTTGCAATTCTGCAGCTGTTTTTCTCAAATGATAACATAAAACCAATGCTGTCCACAAATCGTAATTCGTAGGCACAAAACTCGATATGTTTACTGGTTTGAAACAGATACCGATGTTTGGAAATTGGGTTACTATGTGTTGACATTCGTCGTCAGCAGTTACAGGAAGCAGACACGGTCTCAGGGGCCCTACACTGACTGCTAGCACCATTTATAGAGAAATTCCGGTTTCATACTTCCACACCTGGTATATTGGATGTATATTGTAAGGAAAGTGTTATTCTAATTATTCTTTACTATCACCTCCTAAAATATTTGCTATTTGGCTGGAACTCCCTTTATATTTTCAGTTATATTTGTTGCACTGTTTTTAAAGCATATGTGATTTATCTATCTTTTGATTTGCAGCTCCTTGTATGTGATTTGTATTTGTACGTACATGATCCAAGTAAACGAAAGAATTACAGATGCAGGAATGAAAGCTTCTCCAAGATGTCAAAGATTCCATGCGCTGATGTGACTGTTCTGCGAAATACGCCTGTCATTTACAGTAAACAGCACCTTCCACCCACTTGTTTGTATTCACGTCTCCCCTTGATATTGGCCTTCAGAGCGTCAGTTTACGAGACGGTGGTCCAGACAGAAAATGCATCAGCACCGTCCCGTAAACCCATTACTGTTATTGACACGTCTTAAATATTTGTGCTGTAGTTCTGTTAATACCAAAAATCACAAGTAAACACCAGGCTCTCACTGCGAAGTGACTTCTGGCATCAAAGACTGTTTTACTTGTATTTTGCAGGTGATTTTTGTGCTAGAAGATATAAACGCGCAAATCAAAGTTATACGATATCTTTGAGCAGCCAGTAGGTCCGATCAGGCGACAAAAGAGAACGCACATCCTCTGCACCGACAGTATGAAATAGCAGAGTAACTCTTGTGGCTCGGAATACTTCACGTCAACATAATTACAACAATCACTCATTTGAAGCCGTTAGCACTTTAGACTGATCGATTACCGAGAGCCACGTTGCTCCAGTTCATTGGTTTCATCTATTTTTGATGTTGTCAGTAGCAAGCTAAAACATTCCACACTGGACAATTAATGACCAAATGAACATTATCAGTAACTCACTGATCCAGTGAGCCACTAAAACAAGAACAAACAGAAATGTGAAAAGGTTGAAAAATGAACTAACTAATTGCAAGTAAAGGTTTATTAGCCATTGACCATGGTTGCGATATTTGTAAAAATATCTTCTTCAGAAGTAGCGGCCTTGTTACATCGCATGATGGTACAACAGATTAGATGAAGCCGAGCGGCTCTTATGCCAGAGACTAGGGCCAACTAACTCCAAACGATAATATAAACTGCCGGCCGAAGTGGCCGAGCGGTTCTAGGCACTACAGTCTGGAACCGCGAGACCGCTACGGTCGCAGGTTCGAATCCTGCCTCGCGCATGGATGTGTGTGATGTCCTAAGGTTAGTTAGGTTTAAGTAGTTCTAAGTTCTAGGGGACTGATGACCTCAGAAGTTGAGTCCCATAGTGCTCAGAGCCATTTGATAATATAACTTCACAAAACCTGTGCTACAAAAGTTGTTTCTAATCTGAAAAACAAGAGAAAAACATGAGTAGACACAGCTTAGTAACATATCTGTTACTTCTGCGTAGTTCAGTTACTAAATATATAAAGACAAACATATATTATAGGACACTGAAGATGCTTCATAAGTAAGAGAAGTGAAACTTACGAGGCAAAAAACAAACTGGCTTTCATTTAGTTGCAAAGATGGAACATACCTCCATGAATATATTTTGTATTTAAAAGTCTGTTATCCAAATGGTAAATGTGTATTTATTTTGCCTTCACAATACAGCCAGCGCCTGATCGTTCAATAAAAGTACCTGCTAATGTTTAGCGTGGTATGATTCCATCTATAACACAGAAAATTCAGAAGTTCCATCTATATCCTGGTTTTATGTAAACTGGAGGTGAAGGGGAAAGAAAGGAAAGCAAAGAAAAGTGATTATTGATATGAGTTGCACCACGAATTTGTGCAGCATCATCGGCGATGAGTAGAAATGTGTGCTGTACTGGAACTTTTTTTTTCTTTTTTGTTGTTGACGGGCCCAGGCGAGGAATAAAACTTTCTGTCGTGCAGTCATCAAGAGTACATAAATGGGTCTTCAGCTCCAAAAGCCCATATCGATAATGTTTCGTTGAATTTTTGAAATTCAACATTGAACTTAGTCATTCGTCTTTACTTAACAGGCGCAGCATTGAAATCTGCAGCAATTTGCGGAACAGTTACGCATATGTCACTTTGAACGACTCTCTTCAGTCGTCGTTGGTCCCGTTCTTGCAGGATCTTTTTCCGGCTGCAGCGATGTCGGAGATTTAATGTTTTACCACGTTCCTGATATTTACGGTACACTCTTGAAAAAGTCGTACGGGAAAATCCTCACTTCATCGCCACTGGAGATGCTGTGTCCCATCGCTCGTACGCCGACTATAACACCACGTTCAAGCTCCCTTATATCTTGATAACCTGCAGTTGTAGGAGCAGTAAGCGATCTAACAATTGCGCCAGACACTTGTTGTGTTATATAGGCTTAGCCGACCGCACTGCCGTCTTCTGCCTGTTCACATACCTCTGTATTTGAATACGCATACCTATATTAGTTTCTTTGGCGCTTCAGTGTATATAACTAGTGTATGTGTGGTTGCCTAATCTTGTCTACGAAATGGAATTTTCACGCCTACAAATTATTCAAAGAATCCTGCCATTGAAAACCTCCACATAGGGATTTCCATAAAACGAAGTATCACATTGTTGTTTCACTTCAGTCTAGCAAATAAAACCAATTATTCCTATCGGAATGCTACTAGAATGAATGCTGTAAATGATTTATTCTCAAAAAACATGTAGAGTGCTAGAAATTCTATAAATATGAAGTACATAATGTCGGATCCTACCACAAATGTAATGTTGAGATTGGCAGAACACATGTTTGACATTCTGTAGATCACGCTCCCTTTTACTGGATGGACACAAACTCAGCTGATACTGATCAGCGACGAGAAACAGAAGAGCAACACCATGACTGGCACTTTCAGAAAAAGCTCAGTGGTGAAGGAAGTGGAACTCAACACATTTACTGCGAATGTTTCTCTATTTGCCGAAGCGGAGTGAGCAGATCGTCTACTGAAGTATGGTCATCAATTTTAGTGCAACGATAATCTGCTCCTTGGGACACTGACTGCTGTGCAGATTATGTACATGGCATACCCATAATTCTCTGCTTACACAGTGGTTGCAGTATGCTGTACGCAAACTCCTAGGGCTGAAACTATGTCAATATAAGACACAACATGATACAAGGTTTATGTATCCTCTCTATCCAGGAACAGAAATTAGACTCCAGTATTCTTCGGTTATGAAGCACTTCAATGTGTGCGGAACAGCACAGAGAGAGAAAGAATCGTCACCCGATTAAAGAGAACAACAACTCCATCCACAGACAAATGATTTCACATGCTCTTTGTAATGAACTCAGTACTTCTCAAAATGTCTCTAGGTCGATCCCTGGAGGGAAGTGTCTTCGCTCAATCCATGCAGGGAAGTGTGTCTCTGCGACAAACATCACTTTTTCGTGGACACGTGGCATCTATGTTTGCACTCATTACAGAAACATCGCCTCCCTTTACATAGGTCATGAATCTGCCAGCCAACTGCCTGAAGGTCATAATATTTTCAGAGTATTTTCTGAAAGTTTCAGTTTCCCCTCCTACAGCCTTAGCACTCCGCCAATTAAATGCACAACTATGCCTTTCGGTGGGAATCATGCTCCGACAATTCCCTTCAGAAGTTTCCTCAGAGGTCAGCTCACCACCATTTTTGTAACTTCGCACATTCCTTAACACTAAAAATGATATCTTTCCGTCATGACCCGCTACTCATATTCTTCCACCAGGTACACAAGTCTGAAATTTGTTTTTGGTGCACCTGAGTGCAACCACCCACCTGCACTCCGTGTGCTCTGGTGGTTCTGTGGCCTCCAGCGTTGCAAACCGCCGCCTTCCCGCTCTGGTCTCTCTCAGGGCAGTAAATGTCCATCCCTGCAAAGCACTACTCTCTTCGAAGTCCTGCTTTAGCCAATAGCAGCTACTGAGGAATGAGTTGCCTACGTCACACTTTCTGTCAGTTCTCAACTCTAATTAACTCCCAGACACGCAGTACTACAGACATTGAAACTTCCTGGCAGATTAAAACTGTGTGCCGGACCGAGACTCGAACTCGGGACCTTTGCCTTTCGGCCTTGACCCGCTACTCATACTCTTCCACCAGGTACACTAGTCTGAAATTTGTTTTCGGTGCACGCGAAAGGCAAAGGTCCCGAGTTCGAGTCTCGGTCCGGCACACAGTTTTAATCTGCCAGGAAGTTTCATATCAGCGCGCACTCCGCTGTACAGTGAAAATTTCATTCTAGAAACATCCCCCAGGCTGTGGCTAAGCCATGTCTCCGCAATATCCTTTCTTTCAGGAGTGCTAGTCATGCAGGTTCGCAGGAGAGCTTCTGTAAAGTTTGGAAGGTAGGAGACGAGGTACTGGCAGAAGTAAAGCTGTGAGGAGCGAGCGTGAGTCGTGCTTGGGTAGCTCAGTTGGTAGAGCACTTGCCCCGAAAGGCAAAGGTCCCGAGTTCGAGTCTCGGTCCGGCACACAGTTTTAATCTGCCAGAAAGTTTCATATTAGCGCACACTCCGCTGCAGAGTGAAAATTTCATTCTACTACAGACATTGTTAATACGTGGCCCTAGACGGTATCAAGCTCTGAAATGATTAATAATCCGATTGTGCATCAAAATCTAAAAGAATTTACAGAATAGTAAATGTATGGTTTCAAAATTTTTCTGCATTATACCAAAAGCAAATATTTCATATTTGGTTTGAATATTTCACTTTTATCATTGAGCAGCTTTGCAGTGATGGTTGCAAAGTAACAAGAACATTCTTTGGTGAGCGGTAGTTTTCGCAGTAAAATAGTGGAAGTTTTTTTCCCAATTTTACGCAGGGTAGACATGTATAGGGGGTGTATAGCCTAACATCTGAATTTCAGGCAGTTATCGGCGGCAGTGCTTCTCTGTGGATGTCGCAAATTAATGAGATGCGATTTGTATCCTGTAGTCGAATGTAAAAAATATACCAACTTTGCTCATAAAACTAAAAGAAAATGCACTGCGCCTACTTTCGTGGAAAGAGGAAATTTATTGTCATCGCACTTGTGTTTTTTGTTTTAATCAATGCTCAGTTATAAAAGATGCATTGACATTAAATAAAATTGTTATTGTGTGTGTGTGTGTGAGTGTGTGTGTGTGTGTGTGTGTGTGTGTGTGTGTGTGTGTGTGTGTGTGTGTGTGTAATTGTGTGGTTGTCCTAGACAGCTGTACCCCAACCAGGGTGTGGCTGCATTTTAGCCTCATTCATCTCGTTTTTGTTCTGCAGGTAGCTGACGTTATGGCCTTTTGCATTAATGAAGCACTGCCAATGGTATACAGAGAACTGGAGCCCATCACTGATACTATACGAAAGAAAAGGATCTCTTTTTGTGGTCACATTCTGAGGACACCAGAAACCAGATTATCAAGGAAAATTATTGAGAAACTCTGGAAGTTGAAACAACAAGGAGGATGGCTTAAGGAAATAAGAGAGGATATGGAAGAACTGGAAATAACCCTGGATGATTTGCAGAACAAAACGCCAAATTTAAAGAAGTTGAGGGACACAGAAATAAGATTTAAACCAAAAATTGACAAACGACATACAATGAAAAGGGTATTTACAGATGAGGAACGACGAAAAGCATCGGAACGAATGAAGAGATACTGGGCCACTCGGAAGGGGAAAATACCAAAGAAGAGGACCAGAAATGATTGACTGAAGTGGTCCAATGAGGCCGTAAAAGCAGAAGAAGAAGAAGAAGAAGCACTGCCAAATGGAGCATCCAGCCACGTGCCCCACCCTGGAGGCTGCTCTGATCACAGCTGGGTGAAGACTTTGCTCCCAGATATGGCACGGGCTCTGACGAGCAGAGACATAAGCTGTCTATTTTCCAAGCAGTGGACGTTTTAAAAAGCGATGTGGGGAATTCTCCAGAATATCATTGATGTTCCAGCGGGCGGGGGGGGGGGGGGGAGGGGGGGTGTCAAGTCTTTCTGAAAATCTTTAACCGATTGCATGAAGCATGCTCTTCTCATCTTTTGTATATTTATGACTGATTTTCGCAGTCTGGAAACAGTATGTTAATGCCACCAGAAGGGTCTCTTTGTAGACCACCAGCGAAAGGATAGGACAAGTCTCTATCACTATCTACGGAGAGGAGAGGGAGGGATGAGGACTGGTTGCGGGGAGAGGATAAGAATGTCTCAAAGATGATTAATTCATGAGCACACATCTAGGAGGACACAGCTGCAAATGCTGCTCCCTCTGGAATCTTTTGGGATGACGATTTTCCCCAGTACACAGGTTGCATTATGACCCATTCATTACGAGTGTTGCTTTTTTCTCATAAGAGTTTCAGCGTGTACTTAGAGCAGCGAAGCAAAAAATGGTTCAAATGGCTCTGAGCACTATGGCACTTAACATCTGAGGTCATCAGTCCCCTAGAACTTAGAACTACTTAAACCTAACTAACCTAAGGACATCACATACATCCATGCCCGAGGCAGGATTCGAACCTGCGACCGTAGCGGTCACGCGGTTCCAGACTGAAGGGCCTAGAACCGCTCTGCCACACCGGCCGGCACCAGTGAAGCATTTTCCATCAGTTGTGGTAGTACGTATTGGCTTCAATTACATGGGTGCAGTGTGATTGTCAAGCAGGCATCTGCAGCGAACTCTGACATCAAACAGCAATAGACACAGTCCTCAGCTGTATGCTTACTGGTAATACACTTATTAAGCTCCTCTCTGTCCAACACCAGCATATCATCAGTTGAACACAATTCCCATCAAAAATAAAGATAGCACCTTCCAGTCCAGTTTTTTTTTTTTTCTGTCAGCTTGTAGGTGAAGGGTAGAGTTTGAGTGCATCGGCCACTGCTTTCGAGTGGTATTGTGAATTGTTTTGGCAGCAGCTAACACCAGTCGTATGACATTGTCAATTTTTGAGCTGTGTTGCGATTTTAGGCTCTCCTTGCGAAATGCTATGCATATAGTTGCATAATTAAGACCTGTCTTTATGGGTTAGGTTAGGTTAGTGTCGTTTAACGTCCCGTCGACAACGAGGTCATTAGAGACGGAGTGCAAGCTCGGGTTAGGGAAGGATGGGGAAGGAAATCGGTCGTGCCCTTTCAAAGGAACCATCCCGGCATTCGCCTGAAACGATTTAGGGAAATCACGGAAAACCTAAATCAGGATGGCTGGAGACGGGATTGAACCGTCGTCCTCCCGAATGCGAGTCCAGTGTGCTAACCACTCCTGTCTTTATGATTAATTACATAATTAGGAACCATCTTTACTTCAGTTACACATCCAAAATAAAGTACATTAACCTAACCTTCCTCTCTTGCATCCAGACAGTTTCCACGTGTTGGGGGGTGCACTTGGGCTTTCTGCCCAGAAGTACCGTGGTTCAAGTCCTGGAAAGGACACCACCATTTTTTATTTCCCGTCAGTTCTCAGGAGAGATTGGAGTGGGCCGTCATCACAGTCCTAGGACAAAGAAATTCCCACCAAAATTCGAAATTCCCACTCCAGGGTAGATGGGACAAGTTGCGAGGGAGAAGGGTGGTGAGGGGGCAGAGAATCACATACAAGCGAGGAAAACATATGACGTCATCCGGGGGTGGGGGTGGGGATGGGGACAGGGGGTAATTAATTGATCAATTTACTTAATTTATGTACCAATTTCTTATCAAAAGTGGGCTCATGCCGCTCTTACCCTACTACTGTCCAGATTGTGCAAAATTCCCTTTTTGTGGTTTTTTTAGCATGCCACTTCCTTAAGACCCACCCTGTTAACGTACAAGTATGCAAATTGCCTTCACGCCCATGGCACTAGCCTTACATTTGAGGGCTTCCAAAATCAGAAAATAGGCCATTATTATTATTATTATTATTTTATGAATCACAAACATCAGCTGTGTTTGGGACATTGATAGAAATCAACAGGGAGAGTTAAGAATGTGTGCCAGACTGGATTTCGAACCCGGGATCTCCTGCTTACTAGGCAGGTGCTCTAACCACCGAGGACACATGTATTCGCGCGGCTGCGCGGTCTTATCATAGGCACGCCCTACCCCCCCCCCCCCCCCTCCCAGCAGACCCACATTCTCAACCTATTCCACGCACTACTAAAGTAGTGCTCCCTGACCATTAATCTCAATGCTCGTGGCTAGACCTATTTCCGCATTCGTTCATATGAATGTATGCATCCGTACAGAAGTGATCCTTGCTTGTGATCGCCATATTTATATGCATATAGTATTAGTTCTTTCGGACATATCTGAAAGAACTGGCACCATACAAAAATTATTTTTTTTAGCCTCGTGTTTGCCAAAAACGCTGAAGGCTCTGTTGCTCTGCAAAACCGTGTGTAAACAGCCCAGGCCTACTTCTCGTGGCGCTTCCACCCTCAGCATCCCACACACACCCAGAGGTTGTAAATCTGGAGAATGACTAGCTGTCGCCTGGAGCGTATCGCCAGCCATAGTTCCACGAATTCACCGCCTGACCCAGTAGTCTTCCCACACAGTGCCGCTCTCAGCAACATTTCCTCTTTCCCCAGTCTGGGCTCCAATGCAGTATGTCTTTTCGCAACGCCAGAAACATTCAAAACGATCGGGTCTTTCACCATGTTAGAGGAAAGAATATTTACATAGGGCACCGTACTATCAGTCTCTATGGTACATGCTCATCAATAAGTATTCATAGCAATCCCCATCATCCAACTTTAGTAAATTATGGAACTTGTAGAAGAATGAATATGAAACAGGCATATAAATTTTCCTGCCTCATTTCAATTGTAATTCAGAACATAAAAATTCACGCCCTTGCAAGTTTTGGTAACTTTCTGAATGAAATACATGGCACCTCCTTCCACGTCTCATTTCAACAGAAAGTGGATGCATGTTATATAAAAATTTTGATTGAGAAGGGAACTTTACGAATGTTTTGTTATAGGTCTCTGGCGTTTCTTCGCAAGGTCTATTATTAGATGACACAGAATTCTCAGAAAAAGGCCTGATATTTTGCAATTAAAGTACATGATTACCTTGTTTTCCTTCTCTTCTGCCAATCTGTCTGCTATCAGTGGTTTGCATGTGTTTTCTTTTTATTTTGCTTCGGTGTCAGTGTACCCAGTGTATGTTAAGAGTTGCAGCTCGCCAGCAGCCTTGTGAGTGTCGCAGCAGCAGGTGTTGTGAGGTTTTCCCCGGCGTGTGTCCGCAGGAGCCCCCGGGCGGCCGGCGTGGGGCGGCGGTGTGAGCCAGGCGGTGCCGGCACGCACCCCCCACCCCTCGGCCTCTCGCACAGTACAGTACTACATGCTCAGCGACAATCTCACTCTACACCCTCGCGCGCGGCAGCCCAGCCACCGCTGCGGCCAACGCGCCCTCCGTCATCACTTACTGCAAGCAACAAGTAACGTCACTCATAGACTCTCCATAGAAGGGCAACTGTATCCATTCTGCGCTGAATCGACCGAGTTAACGACCGTCGACTCGTGTCGGATTCGTGTACTACTTTGCTCACTTCGTGTATTCTGTTTACATCCTTACTGTAATAATACTTTTGTTCGTGAGAGATAGTAATTTTAATAAGCATATATCTTTAGAAAGATATGTTTACGAATAAACTGAGATGAAACTACTAAGAGCCAACTGAAGTCTTTCATTCCTGTTTCTGTAAAACCTATCTGGTAACATGACTATTACATATTGTTTCTTTTCCTGTTATTCGGATTGTTTGTGAATGCTGCAGCAACTGCCCAGAGACGGGAAAGGCGCTTCACACAGGTAGGTAATAAAACATATGACCAGGTAAGTACATAACTAGCCATTTCTACGGACCTCTCATCAGGTAACGCTCTATCACAGACAAGAACAAACACGAAATTGTCGCAGTTCTCGTACATAACCTAACGTAGTAGAATCCATTCAGTGAGATGCACTCATCGGCGAAGAGTCAGTCCTATTTTTCTCCATTTCCTGAAGGCGTTTCTTGACTATACTGTTCAGTTGCATGAGATATATAAAAAAGGTCTATTGAGGAAGGGAATGTTACCAAAAAATATTTTAACAAAAGCAAAGTAACAGAATTTGGATTCCACCGCCAGAGTATTGTGTTCAGAACGACGTTACTTTAAGAAAAATCGTTTAATCTAACATTTAGCATAATTGAAAGAGTGCACCGTTTGAAAAAGTCGAAATAAAAACAAATTGTGTAAGGTCTTATAGGACCAAACTGCTGAGATCATCGGTCGCTTATTCTAACTTAAACTAACTTACGCTTAGGACAACATACACACACCCATGCCCGAGGGAGGACACGAACCTCCGACGCAAGTCAAAATGAATTATCTTCGTAAAACAAGGGAACGAATTCCACAAATATGCGATTGACAAAAAGTAAGACAGCTCTTTGCATTAAGCAGAAAATCGACCGCCATCCTCCCATACATTCTTCCTATTTTTCACTGCAGTTAACTCAACAAAATCGTTTATCATTTCCATATTTCCAATGTTTACATATTCTTGTATGATTTACCTTCAGATTACATCTGTCGGTACACAAAAATTAGTTCTCCTTTAGCTTACCAACATAATTACACTAGTTCCTTATAGTTAAAAAAAGAAACAAGCGGATGAGGTAAATAAGGTACAGGGAAACGACAGCCCATTGTTGCTCCAGATCAGTGAACGAAGGACAAGGAAAGATGGACAAGGAAATCGGCCGTGCGCCTTCTAAGGAACTATCCCGGCATTTCACTTAAGCGATTTCACGGACATCACGGAAAACCTAAATCAGGATGGCAGCACGGCGATCTAAACGTCATCCCTCCGAACGCGAGTCCAGTGTGCTAACCACCGCGCCACCTATCTGAGTGAGACAATTACTGCTCCTCCTAGCCGCAAAAGTCAGTCAGTGACTTACCTACAAATCGAAATACGTTTGCTATCCGGTGCATATTATTGGTATTTTCGAATTCGTCGACAGTTCAACGAGTTACGCACTTCAAAACTCAGCAGTTTCAGTAACTCACTTCACTGCAGCCCTTCTTTCGATTCTTTACAGCCGGCCGTTGTGGCCGAGCGGTTCTAGGTGCTTCAGTCAGGAACCGCGCTGCTGCTACGGTCGCAGGTGTGAATCCTGAATCGGGCATGGATGTGTGTGATGTCCTTAGGTTAGTTAGGTTTAAGTAGTTCTAAGTCTAGGGGACTGATGACCTCAGCTGATAAGTCCCATAGTGCTTAGAGCCATTTGGAACCACTTAGGCTGTTATTTGCCATTGGCGTATTAGACAACTTTTTAAAACCTATTCACAAAATGAGAGTACTAGCTCCTTTAAGTTTATTACAAGCATTAAAACGAAATTTGAGTCCTCACCGTGAAGAAGGTCAGGTAGGTAGGCATCAGATAGGCTAGCAAATTTATATACAGTCATTTATCCATGATTATAAAACTACTGAAAATATCTAAAAAATTAGAAACAATTTAAAGCTTATTTGTAATAAAGAGAAGATTGTCGAACTTGTATGTCTTCATCAATCAGAAAATTAGCAAAATAAATGAATTACATTATTATTTCTAGAAGTCTCTACGAATCGTAAATGAGAAAATGATACTTAAAATTTCAGCATTTGGAGAGTAAGTGATAATTGAGAGTTTTACTCAAAATAAGCAGTGAGATGTTTTGAATTACTTTGATGATCCAAAACACTGTTGCCACTAACCACCGAAACACTGAGTGTTCTCTCGTCGCGTTGCGGGCCCTTAATGCGGCAAAGAAGGTACAGTGATATGACGAAAGTCATCAGATAACGACATGGACATGCCTGAATCTTAAATGGTTCAAATGGCTGTAAGAACTATGGGACTTAACATCTGAGGTCATCAGTCCCCTAGACTTAGAACTACTTAAATCTAACTAGCCTAAGGACATCACACACATCCCTGCCCGAGGCAGGATTCGAACCTGCGACCGTAGCAGCAGCGCGGTTCCGGACCGAAGCACCTAGAACCGCTCGGCCACAGCAGCCGGCGCCTAAATCTCATTCAGGCTTAAATGCACAGCAGTATACATGGGTATTCCTACAGTAAACACTTACATGCTTCAGTGTCAGGGGAATACAGACATTGATGCGTAACTCCACTTGGTCTATAGTTCTGCTGTTGTTGAGCAAATATGCAACAAATTCATAGTATGCCCCTTTCACATATGGGTGCCAGTGATGACACAGTCTGCACGTTGCAACTGATAACGTATAATATTGGTCTTAAACTTTTAGATACGTGTTCATGTGTCATGATGTTAATTCTAGCATTGTCTCACCTTGTATATCTATTATACAGGGTGGTCCATTGATCGTGACCGGGCCCAATATCTCACGAAATAAGCGTCAAACGAAAAAACTACAAAGAACAAAACTTGTCTAGCTTGAAGGGGAAAACCAGATGGCGCTATGGTTGGTCCGCTAGATGGCGCTGCCATAGGTCAAACGGATATCAACTGCGTTTTTTTAAATAGGAACCCCCATTTTTTATTACATATTCGTTTAGTACGTAAAGAAATATGAATGTTTTAGTTGGACCACTTTTTTCGCTTTGTGATAGATGGCACTGTAATAGTCACAAACATATGGCTCACAATTTTAGACGATCAGTTGGTAACACGTAGGTTTTTTAAATTAAAATACAGCACGTAGGTCCGTTTGAACATTTTAGTTCGATTGTTCCAATGTGATACATGTACTTTTGTGAACTTGTCATTTCTGAAAACGCATGCTGTTACAGTGCGATTACCTGTAAATACCACATTAATGCAATAAAGGCTCAAAATGATGTCCGTCAACCTCAATGCATTTGGCAATACGTGTAACGACATTCCTCTCAACACTAAGTAGTTCGCCTTCCGTAAAGTTCGCACATGCATCGACAATGCGCTGACGCATGTTGTCATGCGTTGTCAGTGGATCACGATAGCAAATATCCTTCACTTTCCCCACAGAAAGAAATCCGGAAGGTCAGATCCGATGAACGTGCGGTGCTTCGACAACCAATCCAACTGTCATGAAATATGCTATTCAATACCGCTTCAACCGCACGAGAGCTACGTGCCGGACATCCATCATGTTGGAAGTACATCGCCATTCTGTCATGCAGTGAAACCTTGTAGTAACATCGGTAGAACATTACGTAGGAGCCGCGCGGGATTAGCCGAGCGGTCTCGGGCGCTGCAGTCATGGACTGTGCGACTGGTCCCGGCGGAGGTTCGAGTCCTCCCTTGGGCATGGGTGCGTGTGTTTGTCCTTAGGATAATTTAGGTTAAGTAACATGTAAGCTTAGGGACTGAAGACCTTAGCAGTTAAGTCCCATAAGATTTCACACACATTTGAACATTTATTTGAACATTACGTAGGAAATCAGCATACATTGCACCATTTAGATTCCCATGATGTTCCACTTGTCGCAGCCATCGTGGATTTTCCGTTGCCCAATAGTGCATATTATGCCGGTTTACGTTACCGCTGTTGGTGAATGACGCTTCGTCGCTAAATAGAACGCGTGCAAAAAATCTGTCGTCGTCCCGTATTTTCTCTTCTGCCCAGTGGCAGAACTGTACACGACGTTCAAAGTCGTCGCCATGCAATTCCTGGTGCATAGAGGTATGGTACGGGTGCAATGGATGTTGATGTGGCATTCTCAACATCGACGTTTTTGAGATTCACGATTCTCGAGCAATTTGTCTGCTACTGATGTGTGGATTAGCCGCGACAGCAGCTAAAACACCTACTTGGGCATCATCATTTGTTGCGGGTCGTGGTTGACGTTTCACATGTGGCTGAACGCTTCCTGTTTCCTTAAATAACGTAACTATCCAGGATACCGAGCAGCATACATAGCACACGGCCGTTGGGCATTTTGATGACAATAGCCATACATCAACACGATATCGACCTTTTCCGCAATTGGTAAACGGTCCATTTTAACATGGGTACTGTATCACGAAGCAAATACCGTCCGCACTGGCGGAATGTTACATGATACCACGTACTTAAACGTTTGTGACTATTACAGCGCCGATTCATGTGCGAACTTTACGGAAGGCGAACTACTCAGTGTTGAGAGGAATGTCGTTACACGTATTGCCAAATGCATTGAGGTTGACGGACATCATTTTGAGCCTTTATTGCATTAATGTGGTATTTACAGGTAATCACACTGTAACAGCATGCGTTTTCAGAAATGATAAGTTCACAAAGGTACATGTATCACATTGGAACAATCGAACTAAAATGTTCAAACGGACCTACGTGCTTTATTTGAATTTAAAAAACCTACGTGTTACCAACTGATCGTCTAAAATTGTGAGCCATATGTTTGTGCTATTACAGTGCCATCTATCACAAAGCGAAAAAAGTGGTCCAACTAAAACATTCATATTTCTTTACGTACTACACGAATATGTAATAAAAATGGGGGTTCCTATTTAACAAAACGCAGTTGATATCCGTTTGACCTATGGCAGCGCCATCTAGTGGGTCAACCATAGCGCCATCAGGTTTCCCCCCTAAAGCTAGACGAGTTTCCGTCTTTTTAGTTTTTTCGTTTGATGCTTATGTCGTGAGATATTTGGCTCGGTCACTATCAATGGACCACTCTGTAGACACTTTATGACTAAACATGTAAATCTCAATTGGAGCAAGAGATGCATCATACTCATTTATCATCCTTGGCTCTGTATAATCCATCATTCCATAGACGGTCCCACTAATACCACGAATACTGCACTTTAGTGCCAACACATTGTGTGTTTTCTATCCATGAAAGTAGTCGAAGTCTTTGCAAGGTGCTAGGCTTACGTTCAAGTGTTTAGCAGTCACATTCAATGTGTTGGGAAGTAGCAGTACTCTTGTGGGGCTTGGTTGCTGTGGTTGTGCTGTGACATGGTCGAACGACACCAAGTCCGAGAAGTTGGAAAAACATCCTATGGACAATGATTGCTGCTGCTGAGTCACTAGTATGACTCGGAATATCTGAGTGTCTTCATCCAGCATTGAATGAGAGGCTCGTTGCTGCTGCAGCAGCCATATTACTGCATAGTTGAACAACACTAGGTCACAAAGACATCATCTGGAGAGTGACTGTTGCTGTGGTTCGGGTGGGAACATCTGCATGGGCCAGCAGTTCGACCACCACTGGATCAGGTGCTACAACAATAACAACAAAAGCTCTGTAAAAACAGAAAATGGCATGACATTAATAGTTTACCTGTGAAAAAATACAAACGTAGTCGTGCAAGGGAGCATTACAACATTCTCTGGTGGGGCTTGCTAATAATAATCAAATACTTGCCAACAGCCGTCTCCTTTCCAGCTGATCACTGTTGCAGCTGGCGGCACTTCATTGCTGGGCAGCAAATGATGGCGTACGCGCAATCGAAACACAAATAATTAAAATTGCTCTAAGAGTAGGGAGCTGAATCTGCATGCAATTGGCTGACAGCGTGATGTCATCCACGAGTGGAGGTGGATGGGTGCACAGGGGGGAAGGGGGGGGGGGGTGGTCGAGTCCCGGGATGGTACTGACTTCCGCAGAAGAATGACATGATGATATCATGACCTAGAGGATAAGAAAGTGCTGATGCTAATGCAGGACTTTTCTACTCAGGCATGTCAGATGACACAATGGGCATACATAGCTGCAAGTTACTCTGAATCTCATCGAATGTTTGTAACTCCCAACAGTGTGCTGTTTTCTTCTATAGAGCAGTACTTGACCATTCAGAATCAGTGTAAACATCAAAGCACATATTCTTTGGGAGTTACCGAATAACACGTTACAGGTCTCTAATGTAGCGAAAGAGAGTATCAGTGTTTATTACTTCTTGTGAGAGTGAAACATTACGTATTTCTGAAAAATAAAAGTACAGCCAACAACACATTCTGAATGACTGATTTATTTCACCAGATCTGGTTTCAGGCCTAGGTTCATCATCAGACGACGAAGAGGATTTCCCGTACAAATTCCACATTTTAGTTGTGTGATAGTAGTAGTAGTAGCTTTATTCATCCGTAGAACTTTTTTTAAGGGTATAGGACATGTCAAAGTATTTACAAGTTTATACCAATTTAAAATAAGCTAATTCGTATACACATATATTTACAGACTTCTAGTTAGGCATAATCATTAGATTTACTCCTGGTATACAATACTTTCTTTACAAATAACTTATTAAATAATGTAATGACACACCATTCACTCATATTGCACTATCAGTCACTGCACATACTATACACACATTGTTAAATACCACTTCACTCACTACACACACACACACACACACACACACACACACGCACTCACTCACTCACACACTGGTATTCGTTCTTTCATATAGTCTTACATTCTACACTAGGTCTATATGTGCCACATACTTAAGGTAATTTTTTTCTTTACACAATACGACATAGAGGTCTGATTCACTAATATATACACATTGAACAGTAAACTGCGCTAGGGATAAAATGGCGTAAAAATCGTTTATGTCTGTTTCGTTTACATCTGAATTGAAGTCAGATAAGTGATTTGGTTGGCCGTACCAGATGATGCAGCGACGGAATGCTTCTACACCTAAGAAACAACCATCTTTTTTTAACAAGATAATGTTTAGTTTTTTGTTATTTGTTGACTAACTATGGTGGTATACACATTTCCTATACCAACACAAACTTAGGTATTGCGTCCTTATTTGTCACACGGCTGCATTAACCGCGTGTGATTGGAAATATCATTGTTTTTGTCACATAATATTTTATTAGAATTTATTACCGGGTTTCGGCTTTTCAGCCATCATCAGATTTAGTAGTTCAGGAGTGACACTTAAAGGTTTAATCAGTACCGATTTACTAACGTACTGACTACGCACCTACACATCACTGCTAAATTTTTAGATCTGTTGTGGCTGCAAAGCCGAAAGCAGTTATAAATTTTAATAAAATGTTGCGTGACCAAAAACTGACTTTTTTAATCAAATCCGATATAAAGGTCACCGGTCTCCCCAAGAGGTACAAATCCCCTCATTTCTCGATAATTTCATAAAATGATGACCTATGAGACCAAAAGTGTTGAGACAAAGAAGTCAATCCTTTAAGTATATGCGTTTAGGTCTATCTTTTTACTATTACAGCGTTTAAAGTACGACAAATGATTTTCACTGAGTTCTGAAATACTGCGAGAGGAATTCCTTCTCGAATATAGTGAAATGTAACAATTTTTCAGAGAATTATTTGAATTGTAACGGCGGTGCTGGGTCATCCCAAAAATGTTTCATGTAGTTCATCTAGAGAGCTTCTAAATCCGACTTACGTTCGGACTATACTACAATGGTTTCTGCTGTGTTGTTCGAAAAATGGTTACTGCTGTGTTGTTCGAAGCATTATTATGTTGAAACAGAAGAGGTCCAATTCCAAACTGCTTCCAGTGTACGAGGCATACCCATTTCTAAAATACTATCATAAATACTTTTAATTAATGTTTTTCAACCCATCAAGAGTAGTGATTCTGTCACAAATCCAGGGTGTCATCACAACACACGAAGGTAAATACCTTTCGCTAAAAAATTCATAAATCCCCATTGACTCTTGTGAGCTTCATATTATGAGTAGTGGATCATATCCACAAAAACAGCTATTTCACCTCATAATAATTATGGCCGTGTTTGCACGTCTGACCATATTAATTCAGTCTTTCGACGTATCATCCCGACACTAGCGCACGCTCCTGAGCTGTAAAGTAATTCCTCCACAAAGCTGTCTGACGACTGCATAATACAGGTCACCTTAGAATTCAGTAGTTGCTACCAGCTTTTAGGGATACCTGGGCGATGGTTGGACCTACCGTTTTCTTCACGATTCCACCTCAAAATAATATTGTAACGAATGATAATACCGCATGAAATCACTACAATTGTGCCATGTATACCTTCTTGTCTAGAGAGCACCTCATCTTGTGTACAATCTTGAAGATATGCCATGGGAACAGACGTTAGTTTGGCGCGCACACACTTCGGTAACCCCAGGAGAGATGTGCATGGTGAACAACAACCTAATGTACACAAAACGTCTATGTGTGCCGTATTGAGCAACGGCCCAAGACAGTCTTCATGTTCATTGTACCTACTGTGCTAACAGACTCAAAATCTTTTGAGCAATGTATGCGCTGATCTACCAAAAGACGCATTCACGTTCGCTCCGAGGTGCCAGCTTCATTAGGAAGGAGTTCTGTATATGCGCAGCATCGTTGCAGTGTAGTAAGCATTGAAATCTTGTGTAACCATGAGCAAAACAAAGATATCCATTATTCTCTCAATTATAACAAAGGTCGTTGCGACAGTATTTCCTACCCAGATAGAAAAGCGAAGATGCAGGTTTGCTAGTCATCGGGAGCTCCAACGCTAGGCGCGTAATGGAGTCCCTCATTGCATACGTGGTGGGAAAGAATGGAAGTGTGCACTCGGTGTGTTTGCCAGCGGGTCTCGTCCGAGACGTGGAAGACGCTCTGCCAGCGGTCATCGGGAGCACTGGGTGCAACCGGCTGCAAATAGTGACACATGTCGGCACAAATGACGCCTGCCACTTGGGTTCTGAGGCCATCTTAAGTTCCTTTCAGCGGATGGCTGATTTGGTGAAGACAACTAGCATTGCACGTGGGGTGCAGGCTAAACTATTTGTAGCATCGTACACAGGGCCTATCAAGGTCCTCTGGTTTGGAGCAGAGTGGAAGGTTTTAAGCCAGAGGCTCAGACGACTCCGCGACGGATGCGAATTCTCGACTACGCTATCGAGTAAAGAATTGTAGGATTCCCATTAATAGGTTACACGTGCACAACACACAGGAAGCGGCTACAAGTTTAGGGAAATACGTGTGGTAAGTCAGAGACGAACTGACTGACAAAATTGAAGCTACATTAGTCGCAACGTTCTCAGAGAATACTCGTCCTCGCAGACGGATTATAGGAAAGGTTAATACAAAGTCAGTATACTGTAGCAGCAATCAACGAAAGATACTAGAATTAGAACCACTTATCGGAGGTTGTAATAACCAGATAGTATAACCAACACGAAGCTGGTTGATGAGTAGCAACGAAATTCTAAGTTCAGATTGGAATGTTCATCTTGAGGATACGTTATTCGCCAAGGATGGCAGCGTATTTTTTGCAGTTAAGAATTCGATAATTTCTGGTGATGTTATCACAGATTGTAAATGTGAATTAATCTGGGTGAAATTAAGCATCAAAGGTCGGTCGAAAAGGGTAATGGGGTGCTTTTATAGACCGCCTGCATGAGGAGCTGTGGTGGCAGCGCGCTTCAGAGGGAAGCTGCAGAATAGCGTCGATAATTTTCCTGATAGTGTCGTTGTAATAGGGGCTGACTCAGCTTGTGTGCCATCAGTACTTGTGCCAGAAACAGGGATTAATGTGACGTTTTTATGAATGAGCTGCCTGAAAATTATTTCGAGCAGATAATTAGACAATCAACTAATAAAGTGAAAGTGTCCTGGTCTCCCTAGCAACAAACAGACCTGAACTTATCGAATCAGTTAACGGGTTTTACAGGGAATGTTAAAAAAGGTAGGAAAATATTTTTTCTTAAGAAGAGTGGATGGATAGAAATTGCAATCCGACTAGTCAGCATCAAATACTCAGTGCTGAGGTCGAAGATGTGGAGCACAAACGGAAAAAAATTCAAAAACATCGCTCACTTCGTCTTAGACAAATATGTTCCAAGAAATGTCTTAAAGAATGTGAAAGACCTACCATCGCTTAATCCCCATGTTAGAAAACTACTACGTAAACAAATAGAGCTTCATCACAGGTTTAAGAGAAGTCAAAAGCTATGTGAGAAACAAAAGCTGAAGGAAGCGAAGGCGAGCAATGAGAGAGGAATTCAGTGACTTTGAGAGTACGATAAAAAATTATTTTGTTAACCGATATGAGTAAAACTCTAAAAGGTTTTGCTCTCGTGTAAAATCATTAATCTATTCATTCACTCAGTCACCATAGTGGCACCGAGGCGAAAGATAACAAGAGAAGACCGAAACACCGATTTCGGTCTTCCGAATTACTTCACCGCGGAAAATCCTAACACGGTCCCTCCTTTCAACCATCATACAAACGTCAAAATGGCAGATATTGAGATAACCGATAGCGGAATAGAAAATCAACTAGAATCGTTTTGTAGTGGAAAGAGATACCTATACGATTCTACAAAGATTATGCCAAAGGACTTGCTCCTCCTCCAGCAGTAATTTATCGGAAATCGCTTGAGCAATGAAGGATACCTAGCGACTGCAAAAAGCGCAGGTCATTTCAGTTTTCAAAAAGGGTTGTAGGACAGACGTACATAATTATAGGCCTGTATGGTTAATGCCACTCTGTTGTAGAATTATGGAACATGTTTTCCACTCAAGAATTATGTCGTTTTGGAGAACGAAAATCTTCTCCTAAAATTCAAGATGAGTTCCTCAAGACAGAGATCTTTCGAAACTCAGCTCGCTCTGCTCCTCCATCAGTTCCATAGCGCTGAAGATAACGGCGGTCAGGTTGATGTCGTATTCCCTTACTTAAGGAAGGCATTTCATACGGCCCCGCATGTGTGTAAATGATCTATTAGAATGCGTAGGAAGCTTTTTAAAACTGTTTGCAGAAGATGTGGCTGTCTATGACAATGTTGCAGGTCAGAAGACTAGCAGAAGAATCGGCAGAGGATTGATAAATGATGCAAGGACTGACAGTTGGCACTGAACGTAAATAAATGTGGCATACTACACATGCATAGAAAAAGAAATCCACTAATGAATAACTATACTACTGATAACGAAGTGCCAGAAACAGTGCCAACCGTCAAATACCTGGGAATATTTATCTGGAACTACCTTAAGTGGAGTGATCACATAAATCAAGTAGTAGAAAAAGCAGATGTCAGACAGATTCATAGGAATAATGTTAAGGAAGTGTAATTCATCTACTGAATAAGTGGCTTACAAGGCGCTTGTTCGACTGATTCTTGAGTATTGTTCATCAGTCTGGAACCCTTACGAGGTAGAATTGATAGACAAGACAGAGAAGATGTAACGAAGAGCGCGTTTCGCCACGTGGTAGTTTAGTAGGTGCGAGAGCGTTACAGATATGCTCAGAGCACTTTCCAGGAAGAGTCGGATGTCGGACAACAAAATTACTTCCTCCAACATACATATCCTTTCCAGGTAGGACTCACAGAAGATATAGAGAAGATCCAACGAAGAGCGGCGCGTTTCGTCAAGGGATCGTTTAGTCGGCGCGAGAGACTTACAAAGTTTCTCAACAAACTCCAGTGGCAGACATTACAAGAGAGGCGTTGTCCAACAAAGAGATGTTTACTATTGAGATTTCTATACAGAACTTCCCACGAATTGTCGGATAAAATATCATTTCCTTCGACATACATTTCGCGAAATGGTTCTTGAAAATAAAGTTAGTACAGAGGCTTGCCGATAATCACTCTTGCCAAGCGTCTTTCGCGGGTGGAACAGGGAAGGGAGAATCGATTAGAGGTACCAGAGGTACCCTCCACCACACACCGTAATATGGCTTGCCTAATAGAATACAGATGTAGACGTGGGGCGTCTGCCTGCTCGACTTCGTCAGTAGGGGAGGAAACCTCACGGATTTCAGTTAATGTGGTATACTACGAGACCAACGAAAGGAAATTCGTAGAATACAATCCTGAACCCTCACGACGGACATTACGTTGTCTCGTGACAATGCCTGACCCTAGCTCATTTGGAATCCTTCACCATTTCTAGTGTCATCGTCCAGTAGGCCTGACATAAGAGTGATTTCCATATATTCTGATAACTAATTAAAGGGTAGGCTATGAGTAATGCATCAGTTACAGTCATGAGATGAGTGCTGGAGCTTGACACTGATGACTTCCAAATAGATAATGATTCCTTATTGCTACAGTAATATTTTTGCCATTCCTGGGAAGGAGTAGAGAAACTGGGGTTCTGGGTTTGTGTGGGTTTCGTACAGTCAGGGGCAAACTTTATTGATTTATGACACTCTCCCCCTCCCTTTGACCTATTGTTGTTCTAATCTGTTTATGGCACCCTGGAGTTCATTTATGACCCCTAGGAATAATCTGACCTTCTGAGAAACCATCCACCACCCCTCATCCTCTCACTTCAGCTCCCCCATCCCTCTGGGAAATTACCAACCCCTCTCTCTCATTCTGCTGAAACGAACACACATTTACGAATAATTCAGAGCCAAGATCGCTTAAATACTGTTTACTGGATAACCGGTTTCAACACACTAAAGGTGACATCATCGGATCTGAATGTAGCTTAACATTTATAAACCATTTTGATATAACGATACATGAGGCAGACGAGCTGATATAAAATCATTGTCACAAAAAAATAAAAAACAACTGCTCTCATTGACATTCTTTTCCATCACATATGTAAAACTGAAGTCACAAGATAAAACTATTTGGTACATGACCGCTGCTCGACTAACAACGGTCGCATGCCTATAAAAGTTTATTGGCGCTTCAGTATATATATCTCCCCTTATTCCCCAGTGTTCTCATCAGTTTTGCGGTGGAGCCTCCTTAACGAACTACTCGACCTGAACACTGCAGCAAATCGGCACGTCCGTCATGCAAACTAATAGCGTATGTGAGTTCGGCCCCACTGCATACCAAACATCAGAATCAGCCAGCATACCCTCGATTTTTCCTCCCAATCCCTTATATTCCTGACAACCATCGAAACACACCAATCAGCAGTGATTGTGGCATGCCTTGCCCATGTAGGTTATTAACATCGAAGCACATTATGTAAAACAAAACAAGTCTACCATGTATCCCTCACTCAAAGAAAAAAAGATGTCAGCGTCGGTCAATAATTAAATGCTGGGCTTCGTTTTCTTGAGCGTACCATCCCAAGACAATCCAGGTACTGTGTAATAAAACGCAGATCCAGAGAATATGTGGCCATGCATAGACACCGAAATTTCTCGAAAACGTCCGGAAACAAGCGCATATCTGTGTCCACGTGAAACTGTGCATACTCTACTAAAGTGGAGAAATTGAATTCCTGCCAGATATTCACAGCACACTCACACTCTGCATCCGTTATGGAATCGCCTGTAAGGTTGCTGGAAAATGCAATTACGTCTGGGAGCCTGGTTTTGTTGAGTTCTATCCAGATACTCACGTGAGAAATTCCCTTCCTAAGCACAAGTTGAAACTTTTCCTTGTCTGGAATTGCAGCTCGAATGGGATCCTTGGAAGCACAATCTGCTAGATGCTTTGGTAAATACTCGCCTGTGGAGAAATAATTCAGACACCTTAAGTAAATACGCTATACACAATGATTGGTTGAGAAATGGGAGTAAAAGAGTCGACACATGTCTTTGATCCAAACATAATAACCATTGCCTTTCTCCTTATTTTTCTCATCTGAGAATTACAACAAGTTTACATGCATCTCACACTCACTGGCTAATTTTGACATGGAGGGGCCCGATGACAATATGCTCGTTCTGTTCATCTGACTCACGTTTCTCCAGGCCATAAACACGAAACGATATCCTGGTATTTTGTGCCACAAATTTAGGTATGTCCTGGATTTTGACAGGAAACTTGATACCATCAAAGTTAAAACATTTCTGAATGTCAAGGTATTTACCATATCGAGATGTGCACTGCAGATGATCCTTATGATTGTAATTCCTTTCCCAAGTCGGACTGACCATGCAAAACAAGCCTGATACTTTTTAGTTTCGACATTAATGTATATTGTCTTATCAGCTATATCCTTAGAAAGTTTGATATGTCTGGACCCTCCATTTATTGGATATAACTTCGATCTCAGAAGACCAATTCACTGTAGCACTGAACTGGACTAAGAAAACCAACCACCGATTTCTGTGCTCTGTGTCATCACGCCACTTTCCTCCCAAAGTTATCATGAGGCGTATATGGGGAGAAATAGGGGGAGGGGGAGGGTGGTTGCGACAGCTCGATGCACAGCACAGCATTTCATTTAATGGTGGGATCATTAACAACCTTGAGAAGCCCAATTTCCACAACAGAAAGGCGCAGTTTCTTATACCCTACAGGGTCCCGGTCTACTCGTGCTGAATTCTCGATTCTAGTCAAAGAGATTTGCTTCTCAAAGGCGTTCACAATCACTGAGTATTCTAATTGCGGTATGGTGTTACTATTCTGTTGCCCTTCACTAAAAGGTCAGGAGAGGGAACTAACCAGAAGATTCCCCACAGCATGCTACATGGACGGTAGTGCTGTAGAAGTAAAATATCACTCCAGATATTGACTTCTGTTGCAAGGAAAGAAGAACACAAATTACTATTTGTAAATAGAATGGGTACACATATATAAATTACCTATATTGCCCTGACCCCAGAACATATCCCACAGGTCATCCAGCATCTCCTCATGGCGATACAGATCCCTCCTTTTTTCCTCTACCCACTCGGTCATCTCCTCACATGAACCACCGTGGCTCAATGGATCGAATTTCTGAAATCACCTACAACAGCAACATATTGATTTAATATAAGAAAACTGTTACACACACAAAACTGAAAAAAAAAGAAATTTAATTAACGAATATGTACTTACACCTGTGATGTGGGTGTCATCACAACCTCTGTCCCTCTTTGCTCCTCCTCCTCCTCGAAATCATCTAAAACAACAATAAAGAATTTGCAACGTGTTTTACGAATACAATGAAATTTTTGCGTAACAGCAAAAAATGGTTCAAATGGCTCTGAGCACTATGGGACTTAACTTCTAAGGTCATCAGTCCCCTAGAACTTAGAACTACTTAAACCTAACTAACCTAAGGACATCACACACATCCATGCCCAAGGCAGGATTCGAACCTGCGACCGTAACAGCAATATATTATGTGTATATACAGCACTATGGAGAAGAAAATATATACTACTTACAACGCTGCTCCTGCTGCTGGCTTTCAGTAGCAAGGTCATTAATTTTCCACTGGACATATACTGAAACAATATGATGACATGTATTCAGTACAAAGAAATTCTTAATGAAAAAGTTACAGTTATCAGTTTTGATCCTAGAAATCATGTGCAATAGCAAAGACTGACTGACCATTAAATAACACCAGAGTATTAAGTATATGAAAAAGAATCTATATGCTACTTAAGATGCTCTTGCAGCCGCTGCTGCATCTGTAATCTCTCTGCCTCCAGCTCATACATGATTTGGTGGATGTATGCTGAAACAACAAGAAAAAAGTTAACACGTAGATCTGAACACATGCTATGACATTTATTTTAACTGCAAAATCAGAACACACAACGATTTGATACTATGAAACGTTTTTGCGAAAATACACTTCGAAATTTGAACTCACAGTGATTTGATACTACTAAACCTTTTTTTTACGAAAATATACACTACGAAATCTGACCTCAAGCTATGAAATTAAGTATGTGCTTACTTGGTAATTCCCATTCCTATGACAGTCTTAGTCATTTATTACTAGTGGCACTGCCAGAGCTGCTACTTGAAAAACACTTCATCTTGCAAGCAAACTAATGGTTACACACACACACACGAGCAAGAGCAAGACAATCGAGCTGAACCCACTGCAGACGATAGCAGAATGAGGACGTGGATGGAGGGTCTAGGGTTTATAGACCTTCACTGATTCAGCCTTGTCCAATAGTAAAGCAGCATTCTGAGATGGGATGAAAATGTCCGTTTGTGTGTTTGGACAGGACGTTGTTCGCCAGGTATCAGTATCAAAGAGTTGCAGCCACCTGACACTTTGTTCAGGCATTAGTGCAACTTCCTGTCGGTGTACCACATTACACGGTGCTCTGTGCAGGCCTGTGTCCTGACCTGTGCACGTAGGAATATGTGAGGTGTCTGTTACGGCCACAGGCGCATCTGCCCTGCGGTCAGTGCATAGATGCGATCAGAAGATTTTTAGCAGTGTAATTACGTGTGATGAGTTATGTTGCTGTTGATTTATTCATTGTATTTTACAAGACCTACATCTTCCAAAAACAACAGAGAATGATGAGCTTTTCCTGCCAAATAAAAGAAATATTCAACGCCTGTAAATTGAACTTTATAAATAAACAGCATATTCTTTGTTATGTAATAGAACTTCGTGTCATGGGATCCTTCCAGTCCAGCACAGACTCTTTTCCTCGCTATTTTCCAGGGAGGGACGGGGTGGGGGGGGGATTTAGGGATTTCCTAGAGGGAAGGGGTTAATTAATTTATCAATTTAATTAATTAGTCAATCAATTTGATGTCAAAAGTGTGCTTGTATCAGTGAAGGGGGAGGGAGAGGTTGGAGATTTCCCAGGGGTGTGGGGGAAGTGGGGGAGGAGGGGGAGGGCTTGGGTGTTTCTCAGAAGGGTGGATTAACCCCAGAAGGTCACAATGCAATTAGCATATCAATAGTTTAAGGGGTGGAAGAGGGGGGTCATAAATCAATAAAGTTCACTGCTGAATGTTTGCAATCCACACAAACAAAGTGGCGTAGTACCTCTGTTACCCTCATGCTCTGGTAACTCAATTGAAATGGAACTGATAGCAGTGCCATTCTAGATTACCTATACTACTACTACTACTACTACGTGATCAGGCCCAGTGGACCGCACGCATCTACAAGTTTCCTCCTCCACTGTATTCTGTCCATTGCTGCTATCCGCCATTCGTCCACATCTATTGACATTTGTTTTAAATCTTCATGGAGTCCATCCCTCCAACGCTTCTTGGGTCTCCCTGGCGGTCTCTTTCCTGTAGGTGTGAAATCCAGGAGCTTCCGAGGCCATCTCTGATCCTCCATCCGGGCCACATGGCCAGCCCACTGCATTCGTTTGGCTTTGACAGCTCCTGCTATGTTGGGCTGCTGGTATAGTTCCTCAAGCTCTTGGTTGTATCTGATCCTCCATTCCCCTGTATCTGCATCCAGAACCGGATCGAAGATCTTCCGAAGCACTTTTCTCTCAAAGACAAGGAGCTTATGGAAGTCCTGTTTCCGGATACTCCATGTCTCACAGCCATATAGAACAACAGGCTGGATCAGGGTTTTGTACAGTCGAATCTTGAACTGTCTGGAGAGAGATTCCTAGATTACCTATTGAATACATTTTATCAATGTGACTGAGGTTACTATTTTCATTTAAAAATTGAAGATAATACGAAACGGCAACACAGCTTTACGATATACGTGTAACAGGAACTGTACAATTTGTTTACTACCAATTTTGACATACTGTATTAAGACATTGACTTCCCTTACAAAACATGTTCCAAAACAGCACTGCGCTCTGAGCAATGAAATAACATACACTGTTAGCCATTAGAATTGCTACACCGTGAGAGATACCAAATAACTCCACTTCACCACACACCCATGTAGTACAGGGGGATTGAGACATGGTTAAATTTGTAGCTGATTTGCGGGTTAACAGAGTGTGAAAGTTCGCACACATCTTTGCCTCCTCTGACAGCAGTAACGGCTCTAACCAGATGGGGGTTGAGTCGAATTGAGCTTGGAAAGTGAATACGAGAACGTCATTCCACGCTAATTGGACTCTGTGCCACACTTCACTAATCGTAGTGGTGGCATTCCACTCCATCGGGAATCTATAACCTGACATTTTCGGTAAGTGTGAGATCTGCAGAACCAGGTGACCAAGGCAACATTCTGTTTCTGTGCAGATGACACCATACTGCTGGCGGGTAAAGAAGATAACCTACAAAGTGGAATACACTTATTAGGTAAGGTTTATTAAAAGAAGATAAAATCGATTGATTTCAAAGGGAAATATCCTGTGCAGACAAAAATTATGATCAACAATAGAACAGGTCAAACATTTTTGTTATTTGGGTTGTGATATCACATATGAGTATGACGAAGACATCGAGAAAAAATCAGCAAAGTTTGCGAATATAAATGGAACAATTAACAGATGTCTAAAATATAAAACGAAGAAAGAAACAAGATTGAAGTTTTGTAAGACAATGGCAGCTCCAAAGCTTGTTTACGGAAATGAATCGTGGGTTATAAGTAAACGTCAAGCAAGTCCCATGCAAGCAATGGAGATGAGCTTTCTAAGAGCAGTAAAATGATGCACAAGAGTCGACAGATTTCGAAACAGAACAGAATACATTCAACATCCTCAATAAAATACAAGGAAGTAGAAATAACTGGAATGAGCATCTCAAAAGAATGAACGGAGAAAGATTACTTCTTCAGATAAGAAGATTCAAGCGAGTTGAGAAAAGAAGCCAGGAAAGACCGAGGAAGTGCTGGGTTCCACAACAGACGGAACAGATAGCAAGGCCTAATACTTGAAGTGAAGATGATGATGATCATGTAGTGTATCACATACACTTTATGAGAGGTATTTATTTACTTATTCATCCAGGGAATATCTGACAATGACGTAGGATTTGTCATCATACTACAATGAAAATAAATAACTTCAGTGTACATAGCACAGTATACAATATGCAATATTCCATATAGCTGGTGTTCAAGCCTGTGGCCTTGCTGACGCAATCATCCATTCATTTGCCAGAAACTATTTAGGAAAACATAAATGTGGATAGCTACAAACTTCTTCCTCCAGAATATGGAATCAGTGTCTACACTGCCTTTTTCCCTTGGCATTTTGTAAAACACCCAGTATTTATATTGAGGAGATCATTTTTCTGTCTTTCTGTCATTCCGACATTTAGCAGAGTTCGAAATTTATTAAATGCTTATGGCTACTTGAGCAGGGGAATTAAAAAAAGAGACCTCTCACTATGTGTAGTTTGCCTCAGATGGTCAGAAGAGAGTTTTCTGATGATGGCAGATTTGTGGGGAAACAAACTGGCTCTAGTGAGGAGAGTAAAGTATCGATTTTTCCCTGTCGCTTGTCCGAGATCAGTCCAACGGAGCACCTGACATGCAGTGAGCCACTAACAAAGAAATTTCACCACATACTTACACAAAATTAAATGTTGAAATATTGTTTCAAAACTTGGTCAGATTACGTAAGACTATGAAAGGTTAAATATTGTGAATCTTAGTATGGTTTAGTAATTAGTAACTTTGAAAATACGCTTTTTGTAAAATTCTAAGAGGTGCGCAATATTAAAGCTAGAAAGTTCTACTTTTCGAATTACCTCAGTCTGTGATAAAGACACAAGGCAGAAATTCTCAGAAAGTTACCTCTTTTACTTTTTTTAATTATTTCAGTTTTTTTGAAATATTAGAAGCACGTGATATTATAGCTACGGAGATCAGCGTTTGGAGCTCGGTTAAATTTATTATAAAAACATATGGTAGAAGTTTCCATGATGATTTTTGAATTATTAAGAAAAAACCAATTTTTGTACCTAAATTTTGGAAAACGAGTTAGATCACATAATCTTTGTTATTAAACTAAAGAGCTAAGATGATAGCTCCGTATTCATCATATATTAAAAGGTACAAAATTAAAGCAGAGACAGTTCAGAGGCCACTATACACCGTTAGTTCCGTTTGTAAAATTCTAGAGTTTAAAATTTAAGAGTTAACAGACTAAGCATTTTATAAAACATAAATAAAGTACAGAGCTACTTAGAGAAAAATTAGGATCTTTGTTAGTCTTCAATTAACAACGATATAAATAATTTTGTAGTCATAAAGGATGTTGGCAGGGCACTGTTGACGTAGCCAGAAGCAGTTTTGGGGCAAGCGTTTCCTTCGCCGTCCGCTCCAAGCGTATATAAATATCGATATGTCTGCATCTGGATGGTTGTTTGATCGGTGTCAGTCATACATGAATGTGCTACGCTTCTCAGTGAATGTGTTCGTGTCAGCCTATGTCTCGGATGGCGTTAATAATGGCTGACACTACTGTATTTCGGACGAATGATATATCACATGTAATTGGTGAAACTGTGAAACAGTGAACTTACTTGGATTATGAAGCTATCTGGAAAACCTGTGTTACGTTTGTGTTCCGTTTTGTGTGGCGTCCGCTATCTTATAGAAAACCGCGTGGCAAGCGTTCCAGATAATTCTCCACTTTCTAGGCGTGCAACTAATTTTCATGAATGAAAGAAACTGTAGAAATTGTCTCTGAACTGTTTCGAGTACTGAGTACGATAGGACAATCCTTAAGGATTTTCACACTTATTCATGTGCTTGTGACCATTGATCATGACGTACTATCTCGTTAAACAAGATCGGACTTTTATTTGTCGTCGTGGTTCCTGACTCCTTTGCATTACTGTTAGATAGTTCTTTTATTTATCGTCATGGTTCCTGCCTCCTTTCCATTTCTGTTAGAGACTTAGAACATTTTATTTCAGTTCAGGTGACCTAAGATATGACATGTTGAATAAATACTATGGACAGTACGTTCTCCATGGCTTTCCCGCTGCCTGCACGAAATAGTTTTCACGCCCTTGTAAAGGGATGTGGTCTGCAAAAACCGCACAGGACTACCAAACACTTCAACTTACAAAATGAGAGAACAAACAAAATAATTATTACTTGCCGCCCCACAGACTGACTACTGGGGCTGACTTTTATCTAGTTTTCATAAAGGAAGACTGTATGTTGCTGTGAAAATTTGGTAGTTTTGAGATAGATATTGGGTGAAAACCATCATCACTAATAGCCGATTAGGATGATTATTCTGGGAGCTATGCTAAACTGAAAACTGTTTTTCTTCCTAAAATTTGTAATACCATGTGGCATATGAGGTAGTCTTTATCTATAGACATTAGCTTGCTGAGAAGTAAGTAACTGTGTACTATTTTGATAAGCAAACCCCACATTAAAAGCCATGATGAATTTGTCATTTAACAGAATGATTTTGTTGCAATTTCTAACAAGAGGGTCGTTGGGTCAGTATAGATGCTGACTCTATGCAGTTTGAACTAACCGTACACTGAAAGGAATCCGTACTAAGAACTGTGATTTCAAAAAAATACTTGTTGATTATAACGGGACTTTTTGGCAGCATTTGTGACTTTTCCTCACAAAAACGTAATATAGATATTTGCCCAAGAACTAACCTACCGTAATTAATGAACTTAGACCTGAACTGTAATCAGGAATACAGCAGATTGACAGTACAGAGAAAAATGTAGGGAAACACCAAGTATACTCAATTTTTACAGTTTTCCCTGAATGACGTACACTGTTCGTTACCCTAGACCAACCAGCTGGTTTGTGGAGTTTACTGAGGTAAATTAACAACAGTCAAAAAGAGAAACCGCCCTGTCGAATTGTTATCGTTTTTTTTTTTTTTTTTTTTTTTTTTTTTTTTTTTTTTTTTTTTTTGCACCCTAGGTGCCTGAAGTTACCAACTTTTTCCACTAAATCATTACAAATTTTCATTTTTATCTTCTTAGCTTGCCTTGTAAAAGGCATTACCTTAGTCTTTTTCATATTTATCGCCGTAGCTCGGGTTGAGGTCTTTTAACACACTGTTAACTCGTTTCTCGTTTCCAATTAGTACCATCGTGCCATTAACAGATTTTATACACTTAATCATGTTCCTTCGTATTGCCACACGTTTCTTTTGCTGGAAGCAGTTCTCTAACAAAGCATTCTAAATCTATATTACACAAAGCTGGTGAAAGACGACAGTTCTGTCAAACTCCTCTTCTAATTTAAATGCTGTCTGTCATCTTGTACTCTTAAATACAGTTATTTCAGCAGGGAACCACACAAAGCAACAAACGAAGAAACAATTTTTTGTGTTGCACGCTATAGTAAATCACTACGCAGCAAGTATCAGGACTCTGAAAATGGGGCAGGAGGCGCATCCCTCCCCTCACTCCTCCTCCCCCCCCCCCCCGCCCTTTCAGACGCAGAGATGCCGGGGGCTGTTAATGGAGGGTGACGGCCCTCGGCAGCAGGCAAAAGCGAGTCCATTAACACGGCACCATCGCCCTTTTTATCTTAATGAATCTCTCGGTAACTGGATAGCCTTGTAATTAAAAGCAGTTGGTGTCATTCTGGATGATAGCAGGACGAATAATTGTTACAAGTAAACCACGCTACTAATTGTACTAGTACGCACCGTCAACAATATTAAAGTACCGCAAAAAGATACGACATCATTACAGACGACTTACCACCTAACAACAATAACCAGAAAATACACTGATGGAAAAAAATCACAACACCGAGAAGGGGTTGTGCGACGTAAACGAAAATTGGTAGGTGGGTTTCTACATCTGAAAGATGCTGTCTGTTCAAATTTCTCGCCAGTAGCAAAAGAGTGACGCTAGTAACGTCGAATGAGGTTTGCTTTAAATACACGCTGTACCGAACGTGAGCGTTAGTTACCTTTGATACTGGACGTGGTGGGTTGATGTGAGTTAAGAATGTCTTTAAAGGTGACAAAGACGTCATCGTCAGCACCTCACTGTGTTTGAACGAAGTCGCGTAATAGGGCTAGGAGTAGATGGGTGTTCCTTCTGCGAAGCTACAGGAAGGCTTGGAGAAGTGTATCACTGTACATGATTGCCGGCAGTGGTGGTCACGAGAACGTAGTCGCAAGGAGCCTGGGCTCTGACACTACCGAGGCGGAAGACCATCATGTTTGGCGTATGGCATATGACTGTATCTGCAGCAGCAGTTGGCACCACAGTGACACAATGAACTGTTACATATCTGTTACTTCAAGGACAGCTTCGAACCACACGCCCTGTAGCGTGCTTTCCACTGACCCCAAACCACCGATTTTTGGGTCTTCAGTGGTGTCAAGCGAGATCTCGTTGGAGGGCTGGGTGGAAATCTACTGTGTTATCTGATTGAAGCATTGTTCTTCCCCGGTGTCAGCGACGGCCGTGTGTTGCTTAAAAGGAGGCCAGTTGAGGCCCTGTAACTAAGCCGTCTGCAAGATAGACACACTGGACCTTGTAATGGTACTTGAATTACGTAACCATTATGCTACCTCACCTGAACCTCTCGATACCAGTAATATTCTACTGTATTTCTGTCAACTAATTAACATATTTCAGAGACAACATTCAGATTTGATTTCACTTTTGACACATCGATATGTTTATATTGTTATGATATTATTCTTACGTATATTCTTTCTTTTGTCACTATGATCTTTGACGTACTTGTAACTCTGATTTTTGGG
This sequence comes from Schistocerca nitens, assembly GCF_023898315.1. Taxonomy (NCBI): domain Eukaryota; kingdom Metazoa; phylum Arthropoda; class Insecta; order Orthoptera; family Acrididae; genus Schistocerca; species Schistocerca nitens. Next base: position 673,767,783 of record NC_064614.1, on the reverse strand, counting down.
TGCGTAAGCGATTATTAGTTAGTTGTTAACTTGTTAGAGAGTCGGACCTTGAGAAAATCAAGTCTTGGACGTCATGTTGGAAAGATGCATATTGCAGTTGGCTTATAAAATGTGAGGAAGATGTTTTAAAGTATGTTTTGTATTGTGAAGTGATTGTTGTGTGATACGTGATATTGCAATAAAAGCAATTAAAAGGAAGTGTAACTTAAATTCCGAGTGCTGATTATTCTTTACATCACCATTGTACTAACTTTGAAAGGTTTAATCTCCAAGAATGGTTTGTGAAGCGCATCTACAAAACTTTTGAATATAGCAGAATAAAACCTAGGCCTCTTTGCATCCGAGCTTGGAATCATGATCACCTAGAGTTTCAACGATTGAGCCATGATAATACGAGACCAGCGTGGGAAACACAAAAAGATGAGTGCCTAGTTTTTTTCTTTATTACATGAAATGACTATTAACTGTGCTCTAATGACACCTGCCACATAATATGACTGTTGTTGCCCGAAAATGCAGTATTTAGCAGCGTGAGCAACACCACAATCGTTATTAAAATGCTGACCTTTGTTGTGGTAGGGTTGTTAGAACCTACACATGGAATTATGGTCTGGGAGTGATAAGGTATGACAGCAGGAGCACTCTTGTGGTTATCCCACGCTTCCTGACAGCGAATTTGTACGTCAATCTGGCGATTCGACCTGTTGAGCTGTCATTTATGAGCAGCATTCGAGAGGGTGTTTTCCAACAGGATAACGTTGGGCCACATACCACTGTTGTAACCCAACATATCGACAGTGTGTCGACATGTTGCCTTGGCCTGATTGGTCGCCAGATCTGTCTCCAACGGAGAGCATGTGGGGCATCATCAGACAACTCCAGCGCCATCCACAAGCAGTATTAACTGTCTATATTCACCAACCAAGTGCACCAAGTGCAACAGGCATGGAACTCCATCCCACAAACTGACATTCAGCGTCTATACAACACAATGTATGCACGTTTGCATGCTTGCATGCAACTTTCTGGCGGTTACAACGGACGTTAATGTAGTAGTGCTTCACATTTGCAGTGGTTCATCTCGCGCTTACATTAACCTGTGATATTGCAGTGTTAACCCAACCTGCTTTTTAACAAAGCAGAAAATAGGACGGCATTAAAGCAATTTGTGACTTCCTAAAATTAACGTTGTAAGCTATATATGTATTTGAATAACGATCTTTCGCGAAACTTGTAAATGTATAAAACGTAAATCGAGAAAAACTGATCTAGAGAAGAACCGTTTGCAAGACATGACACTGTTGGTTTAATGTCCGTAACAATTGCATCATTTAGCATTTATTGATGATCAATTTGAGTGAAAGATGCACAATAATGTATCCTAAAAATTAGAGTAAATGTGTAGCACTGTTTTTCGCAATACTGCTGCATCCTGCACCTGTACTATCGGCTGCTGTATCTCACAGAACAGTTAATTTGCATTTTAATACGTGCGTCCCCGGAAGTGACCATAGCGACAAAGATTTCACTGTACGTAAGCAATTTCAGGCATGTTGGCTCGGCGCATAGTAACGAGCCAGTACCTTGTGTGTACACTGCCGGTGCATACCGCAATGCGAGCCTGAGACCGTGGTCCACCGCTTCTCGTTGCTCGTACACGAACTTGTGAATGAATTATATATATATCTTTTCATTTTCAATTGTAAAAAATACAAAGTTTACTAGAAAGCACGAACTGCTGTTACAGTAAGCCTTGTGTATTCAATGAGTGGAAAACAAACTAAAAATAACCGAAATAAATCACTTTAGCTCCGTCATAAGTTTCATTAGGAAGTATCTTTTTCATTTCTTGATGGTGACTAGCTTCGGACATCTAAGTTCATTTTTAAACCAGCCGTATCAAAGTATGACAATCGTAGAGGGAGACCAAGAGATGAATACACTAAACAGATTCAGAAGGATGTAGGTTGCAGTAGGTACTGGGAGATGAAGAAGCTTGCCCAGGATAGAGAAATGTGGAGAGCTGCATCAAACCAGTCTCAGGACTGAAGACCACAACAACAACAATCCATTAGTTTAAATTAGACGAATTAAACTATCAGTACCAATACAAACTCTTCAAAAAATTTGCTTTTTGGCATCCGGTAACAGTCAAGACGGTCAAAATCAGGGACAGTGATAAGTTGTTAAGCAGTTTTACTTATTATTTCTAATAACACCGGCAGTAGATTAGCATGACTTCATGTATTATAATGTAAACATTCTGGACTTACTGAAAAGTTGCATCTATAACTATTCAACATCACCCGTTTCCTGAACGACGTACTGCCTGAAACATAGAGGAATACTGCAAGTTTTAAACGGGTCAGTAATTCAACAAAACAAACGAACACTTGTACTGATCCGTACTATAGCACAATTAACAACATACAATTGCTGAAAAATAGTACCAAAATATAGTACAAAAATAAACTTCGGTAATATCAAAAAATAGGTGAAAGAGGGCTGCGGAAACTATATAACAGTTTCATGTTTTTAATTCTGTCGACCCACCTTCTATTTGGTTAACGTCTTGGTCTTCACACATCTTTGGGGACTTAGGAACGTACTTCAGTTATCTGTATTCATTCTCCGCTGCATTCATCGACATCCACTTTCATTACAGCCAGAATTACGTTGCCGCGGCTAAATATCTCTCCTCCGAAAACTCGTGGTGGCAATTATCTACGTCCATCATGCTTTAATTTCCATTGGTTATAAATTTTATATGTTTTAACAACTTGATGCTTATTAGAATAACAATCTACCGCATGTAAATACACAGATAAATTATTCCAAAATTGTTCATAAATCGACTACAGCAAGAGAAATAACCAATTAAAAACCCTCTTCTGCAAGTTAATATGGAACAACTTATCTGACTCTTTAAGAGGAAGACTAGCAGTGTTGCTTGAGTTAAATGCAGCACGGACCCCCTTCTGAGGCTGCGTACTTGCAAGTCCAGCCCCATATTATAGACCTGTTAACCTACCTGCCCTTAACTGTGATGTCTCTGTTCTTACGCTGTACTCCCGTATGAGAAACCTTATTGAACTTCGCATGAATACAACATTTCGGAATGGGTCGATACACCATTAAAGAAAGAACAAACTAGTCTGATAAAATCAAATTTATTATAGAGAACCTTTGTCATTCAGTTCAGTTGGTACATATATATGTCACAACATTCATGCTGACAGTAGCACTCATCAGAATTCAGGGAGCTTGCAGAATGAAACTAATTCCGACTGCCAAGACATTTCCGTCCAACCAATTAGGCAGTAGCAGGTGCCGTTACAGCTGCTGTGCTGGTCCGCCACGCGGGACTTAGACAAGAGCAGCCAAGATCGTATTGGATCTACCGGCAGTAATTCTGACGACTTCTTGAAGACTCAAAAGACGCTAACCCCATAGACAAGACCGGACGTCCATTAGTGACAATCTATGGCAACAATGAGATAGCTCACGATAATCACTATCACCCAAATTACCGACATTTCGTTACGTGACGATGTATCATGAACTAGAAGCTTCGTTCAATTATTCTATCTCTGTCTAAGTCTGCAGATGCTGCCACCAACAAAAATATACTGTGGAACATCAATCAAAAGCACTGTCTATGCGATTGTATGTACCAGACTTGATCAGTATAAATTGATTAAATACAAAACTTAAGAAATACCTAAGATGGATTGCTCTCTGACAGAGGTCGTGCTTGATCCCAGCCCTGACGCTTTCTCCTGTACGCTGTGGTCTGTCAGCCCTGCTTATAACTTTTCGACGTCAGTGACGTCAGACAAGCGACTTTACTAATCACTTCCCTATCAAAATTGTAGTATCCTATATAGGTCCCTCCAGAACAAACTCTTCTGGAACACTCTCTGAAAAAATTCTCCGTTCTTACTCTCTTAACACGTGTTTTCTTGATGGATCATTTTTCTATCCCTAGTAGTCCATGCCTTGGACACGTCCAGCAACTTGTCGGAAGTGCGTGTCCGCTGCCGAAGATTTCATCTACATTTTAGTTTTCGTCCTTTGTATTCCCAGCGCTGGCCTCCAGAAAACTTTCCAACGACGCACTCTAAAGCCCACCGTGATGACTTCGCATCCTTGGGCACACCATCGCCCCACCTCGTACCAATGGATGCCTACAGCCTGTAACGTCTAGTAATAAACAAAGACAATATATTGTGTAATAATGAGAATATTAGATGTGTCATATTGTGTCATTGTGTAAAATTATGTATTTTTTCCTTATTATTTATTTCTGAGAACGTCTGCGTCGGCGAGTAATAAGACCGACACAGAAGATAAATGTTGTACAGAGATCACAAAATGAATTAGTATATAATGCATGATGTAAAGTAAAGTCTTTGTCTTCTTAATCTGGAAGCTGTGAGAGAAAGATCTCCTGTTGTTGTCGTAGAGAGCGAGAAGGTAGCATTCTTTTGTCGAGATTGGGAATTGTACGCCATTACGTGTGCATTTACACAGGTCTGTAATTGTTGAGAGATTTAGATGTTTCAATAGAGTTGTTTAAATGAAAACGTGTATTATTTAATTGTTAAAGCTTGCTTGCCTATTATCCCATCATGTTAAGATATTTTTCAGTTATATAAAAAAAATTATTATCTGTGGAGCTGAGCTGTGTGGAGAAAGAAGAGCCGCTGCCGCGGCGTATTTAAACGACTTACAATATCGTCGAGTATACCGCAAGGAAGCGGTAAAATAATAGTAGAATAATATTATTTCTTTTAGCTCCCAGACTGGCAGTGAAGATCAGCAGATTTTATGATGTGTTGCAGGTTGACGCGGGCTGCTGATAGGATATAAATTACAGTGCAAATAATTTAATGTACTTACCGAATCGGATAGGAATCTTGCTGTGCTCCGTTCTGATCTGGCTAAATTTTATAGTGATAACGTAATTTTCTTTAATGAGAGTCTCATGTTCTTGGGCTAGTCGTGGTACGAAACAGCATTCTAGTAAGAAATAAAATCCACTGCAAACTTGTGTTTTTGAACGATTGTACGAACTGTAACATCAGTGATCATAAAACAGTAATTTCAACTTTGAATAACTATGAAGTAGGAAAGATATATTGATCCTTAGCATGAGTTGCAGTTACTAAAAATCGTTCTTTAAATTGTAGGCCAGATCCAGAACAATAAGCCTTCCATAGAATCATTTTATTTTACTAAAAGGTAACGATGATAAAGAAATTAAAGGCACAGCATTGTTAAAAGAATTTCTCGTCACTCTTTCCATATATGCGTTGTTACGCTAATAATAATAATTAAAAAATAAATAAATGAACCAAAGAGACTAACAATTTATAAAAACAATTAACGAAAGAGTAGTCGGGACGGGAAAAGCCTTCGCGCACTCCGACGAATTCTGATAGCAGTACTGAATAAAGGCAATACTGTGACTTTACCCACATAAATACACACTAATGCAAGTATTTGTAGTTAAAGGGTACCTAACTGAATACTCAGTCTGAAGAATAATGATTAACACTCACACAGTTATCAAACACTGGCGGCATATGTATACATACAACATTAATTAATTTAAAGAGATCTGCTTCAGTTGTACTAACGATTATTCAAACCACGACCGTTCTCAGGCTGTTAAAATCCCATCTTCAGGTATATAGAATTAACGATAGAATTAACGTACGAGGTAACGTTATTGTTGTGGTCTTCAGTCCAGAGACTGGTTTGATGCAGTTCTCCATGCTACTCTACCCTGTGCAAGCTTCTTCATCTCTGAGTACCTACTGCAACCTACATTCTTCTGCATCTGCTTAGTGTTTTCATCTCTTGGTCTCCCTCTACGATTTTTATCCTCCACGCTGCCCTCCAATATTAAATTGGTGATCCCTTGATGCCTCAGAACATGTCCTACCAACCGATCCCTTCTTCTAGTCAAGTTGTGCCACAACTTTCTCTTCTCTCCAATTCTATTCAATACCTCTTCATTAGTTGTGTGATCTACCCATCTATTCTTTAGCATTCTTCTGTAGCATCACATTTCGAAAGCTTCTATTCTCTTCTGATCTAATCTATTTGTCGTCTGTGTTTCACTTCCATACATGGTTACACTCCATACAATTACTTTCAGAAACGACATCCTGACACTTAAATCTATACTCGATGTTAACAAATTTCTCTTCTTCAGAAACGCTTTCCTTGGCATTGCCAGTCTACATTTTATATCCTCTCTACTTCGACCATCATTAGTTATTTTGCTCCCCAAATAGCAAAACTCCTTTACTATTTTGACTGTCTCATTTCCTAATCTAATTCCCTCAGCATCACCCAATTTAATTCGACTACATTCCATTATCCTCGTTTTTCTTTTGTTAATGACCATCTTATATCCTCCTTTCAAGACACCGTCCATTCCGTTCAACTGCTCGTCCATGTCCTTTGCTGTCTCTGACAGAATTACAATGTCATCAGCAGACCTCAAAGTTTTTATTTCTTCTCCATGGATTTTAATTCCTACTCTTAATTTTTCTTTTTTGCTTGCTCAATATACAAATTGGATAACATCAGGGATAGGCTACAACCCTGTCTCACTCCCTTCCCAACGACTGCTTCTCTTTCATGCCCCTCGACTCCTATAACTGCTATGTGGCTTCTATACAAATTGTAAATAGCCTTTCGCTCCCTGAATTTGACCCTGACAACTTCAGAATTTGAAAGAGAGTAATCCAGTCAACATTGTCAAAAGCTTTCTCTAAGTCTACAAATGCTAGAAATGTAGGTTTGCCTTTCCTTAATCTATCTTCTGAGATAAGTAATAGGTTCAGTATTGCCTCACGTGCTCCAATATCTCTACGGAATCCAAACTGATCCTCCCCGAGGTCGGCTTCTACCAGTTTTTCCATTCGTCTGTAAAGAAATCACGTTATTATTTTGCAGCCGTGACTTATTAAACTGCTCTCCCTGCCAACACTTGCTTTCTTAGGGACTGGAATTATTATATTCTTGTTGTACAGAGTTTCAGTGAGAGCATAAGGGAACAACTGACAGGAATAGGGGAAAGAAATGCAGTAGAAGAAAAATGGGTAGCTCTGCGTGATGAAGTAGTGAAGACAGCAGAGGATCAAGTAGGTAAAAAGACGAGGCCTAGTACAAATTCTTGGGTAACAGAAGAAATATTGAATTTAATTGATGAAAGGAGAAAATATAAAAATGCAGTAAATGAAGCAGGCAAAAAGGAATACAAACGTCTCAAACATGAGATCGACAGGAAGTGCAAAATGGCTAACCAGGGATGGCTAGAGGACAAATGTAAGGATGTAGAGGCTTATCTCATTGGGTGCAAGATAGATACTGCCTACAGGAAAATTAAAGAGACGTTTGGAGAAAAGAGAACCACTTGTATGAATATCAAGAGCTCAGATGGAAACCCAGTTCTAAGCAAAGAAGGGAAAGCAGAAAGGTGGAAGGAGCATATAGAGGGCGAAGTACTTGAGGACAATATTATATAAATGGAAGAGGATGTAGATGAAGATGAAATGAGAGATACGATACTGCGTGACAGAGCACTGAAAGTCCTGAGTCGAAACAAGGCCCCGGGAGTAGACAACATTCCCTTAGAACTACTGGCGGTGAAACGTCCCCTTAGAAAAATTATTGAATTACTGTGCTGATAAACCTCTTACATTATTTGATTTTCAAACAGCTGAGCAAAACTGAACGTACTCAGACATTACTCTCTTTACTTATTCTGATCAACACTAAACTGACACACAATATTTTTTAGCGCAACGCAATCAGACTTTTAATAATCCCTACAAAAGAATGGCCCTGACTAACAGTAAACTATACCTTTCACAAATCACTTACCTCACAAAAATCTTCGTTACTCGAACTACTGCAACACAGCGAGCGCCACTACTGCCAGCTAAATAAAAGATTCAAACTACGGAAGGCACTAACTACTGATAGGCATAGTTAGCAAATGCAAGATTTTGATAGAGAACAAACAATGTATTTACCTTAATAGAGTTCAAAAGTCATAATATATATAGCAGTTCATGACATCCAGTCTTACAAATGTACTGTCTCTGATGGACACGCGTCCAGATCATCCGCTCTCAAAAATCCGCTATCTCACTTCCCCACATCCACCACTGCGGGTGGCTCACCTCCAACTGCGCAACGCTACGCGCTGTTAACAGCCAACTGCCCAACACCACAATGGCGGACAACAATGCAAACTAGCCACAGACTGCACACAGCACAGCCAGTGATTTTCATACAGAGCGCTACGTGGCGTTACCAATAAGAAAACCGAAACAGCCTACTTACAACGGCCTTGGGGGAGCCAGACACGACAAAACTCTATCATCGGGTGAGCAAGATGTATGAGACAGGCAAAATACCCTCAGACTTCAAGAAAACTATTAGAATTCCAATCCCAAAGAAAGCAGGTGTTGACAGATGTGAAAATTACCGAACTATCACTGCCGGCCGGTGTGGCCATGCGGTTCTAGGCGCTTCAGTCTGGAACCGCGCGACCGCTACGGTCGCAGATTCGAGTCCTGCCTCGGGCATGGATGTGTGTGATGTCCTTAGGTTAGTTAGGTTTAAGTAGTTCTAAGTTCTAGGGGACTGATGACCTCAGATGTTAAGTCCCATAGTGCTCAGAGCCATTTTTTTTTAACTATCAGTTTAATAAGTCACAGCTCCAAAATAGTAACGCGAATTCTTTACAGACGAATGGAAAAACTTGTAGAAGACGAACTTAGGGAAGATCAGTTTGGATTCCGTAGAAATGTTGGAACACGTGAGGCAATACTGACCTTACGACTTATCTTAGAAAAAAGATTAAGAAAAGGCAAACCTACGTTTCTAGCATTGGTAGACTTAGAGAAAGCTGTTGACAATGTTGACTGGAATACACTGTTTTAAATTCTAAAGGTGGCAGGGGTAAAATACAGGGAGCGAAAGGCTATTTACAATTTATACAGAAACCAGATGGCAGTTATAAGAGTCGAGGGGCACGAAAGGGAAATAGTGGTTGGGAAGGGAGTGAGACAAGGTTGTAGCCTCTTCCCAATGTTATTCAATCTGTATATTGAGCAAGCAGTGAAGGAAACAAAAGAAAAATTCGGAGTAGGTATTAAAATCCATAGAGTAGAAATAAAAACTTTGAGGTTCGCCGATGACATTGTAATTCTGTCAGAGACAGCAAAGGACCTGGAAGAACAGTTGAACGGAATGGACAGTGTCTTGAAAGGAGGATATAAGATGAACATTAACAAAAGCAAAACAAGGATAATGGAATGTAGTCGATTTAAGTCTGTTGATGCCAAGGGAATTAGATTAGGAAATGAGACACTTAAAGTAGTAAAGGAGTTTTGCTATTTTGGGAGCAAAATAACTGATGATGGTCGAAGTAGAGAGGATATAAAATGTAGACTGGCAATGGCAAGGAAAGCGTTTCTGAAGAAGAGAAATTTGTTAACATCGAGTATAGATTTAAGTGTCAGAATGTCGTTTATGAAATTAATTCTATGGAGTGTAACCATGCATGGAATTGAAACACAGACGATAAATAGATTAGACAAGAAGAGAATAGAAGCTTTCGAAATTTGGTGCTACAGAAGAATGCTGAAGATTAGGTATTGAATAGAATTGTGGAGAAGAGGCACAACTTGACAAGAAGAAGGGACCGGTTGGTAGGATATGTTCTGAGGCATTAGGGAATCACAAATTTAGCGTTGGAGGGCAGTGTGGAGGGTAAAAATCGTAGAGGGAGACCAAGACATGAATACACTAAGCAGATTCAGAAGGATGTAGGCTGCAGTAAGTACTGGGAGATGAAGAAGCTTGCCAAGGACAGAGTAGCATGGAGAGCTGCATCATACCAGTCTCAGGACTGAAGACCACAACAACAACAAAACATATTCTTCTTGAAGTCTGAGGGTATTTCGCCTGTCCCATACATCTTGGTCCTCAGATGATAAAGTTTTGTCAGCCTCTGCCAATGCTATCAGTAGTTCTATTGGAATGTTGTTTACTCCTGAGGCCTTTTTTCGACTTATGTCTTTCAAACTCTTCCCGCCGTATCATATCTCCCATTTCATCTTCATCTACGTCCTCTTCCATTTCCATATTATTGTCCTCAAGTACATTGCCTTTGTGCAGACCCTCCATTTACTCCTTCCACCTTTCTGCTTTCCCTTCTTTGCTTAGAACTGGGTTTCCATCTGAGCTCTTGATATTCATGAAAGTGGTTCCCTTTTCTCCAAAGGTCTCTTTAATTTTCCTGTAAGCAGTATCCATCTTACCCCCAGTGATATATGCCTCTACATCCTTACATTTGTCCTCTAGCCATGCCTGCTTAGCCATTTTGCACTTCCTGTTGATCTCATTTTTGAGACGTTTATATTCCTTTTTGCCTGTCTCATTTATTGCATTTTTATATTTTCTCCTTTCATCAATTAAATTGAGTATTTCTACTGTTACCCAAGGATTTCTGTTGGGCCTCGTCTTTTACCCACTCGATCCTTGCTGTCTTCACTATTTCATCTCTCAAAGCTACCCATTCTTCTTCTACTGTATCTGTTTCCCCCTTTTTTGTCAATCGTCCCCTAACGCTGTCCCTGAAACTCTCTACAATCTCTGGTTCCTTCAGTTTATCCAGGTTCCATCTTCTTAAATTCACACCTTTTTGAAGTTTCTTCAGTTTTAATCTACAGTTCATAGCCAATAGATTGTGGTCAGAGTCCACACCTGCCCCTGGAAATGCCTTACAACTTAAAACCTGGTTCCTAAACCTCCGTCTTATAATTATATAATCTGTCTGAAAACTTCCTGTATCTCCAGGCTTCTTCCACGTATACAACCTTCTTTCATGATTCTTGAACCAAGTGTTAGCTATGATTAAGTTATGCTCTGTGAAAAATTCTACCAGGCTGCTTCCTCTTTCATTCCCTACCCCCGTTCCATATTCACCTACTACTTTTCCTTCTCTTCCTTTTCCTACTATCGAATTCCAGTCACACACGACTGTTAAATTTTCGTCTCCCTTCACTATCTGAATAATTTCTTTTATCTCATCATACATTTCATCAATCTCTTCGTCATCTGTGGAGCTAGTTGGCATATAAACTTGTGTTACTGTGGTAGGCGTGGGCTTCGTGTCTATCTTGGCCACAATAATGCCTTCACTATCCTGCTTAGTAGTAGCTTACACGCACTCCAATTTTTATTCATTATTAAACCTACTCCTGCATCACCCCTATTTGATTTTGTATTTATAACCCTGTATTCACCTGACCAGAAGTCTTGTTCCTCTTGCCACCGAACTTCATTAATTCCCACTACATCTAACTTTAACCTATCCATTCCCCTTTTTAAATTTTCTAACCTATCTGCCTGATTAAGAGATCTGACATTCCAAGCTCCGATCCGTAGAACGCCAGTGTTCTTTCTCCTGATAACGACGTCCTCCTGAGTAGTCCCCGCCCGGAGATCCGAATGGGGGACTATTTTACCTCCGGAATATTTTACCCAAGAGGACGCCATCATCATTTAACCATACAGTAAAACTTCGTGCCCTCGGGAGAAATTACGGCTATAGTTTCCCTTGCTTTCAGCCGTTCGCAGTACCAGCACAGAAAGGCTGTTTTGGTTAGTGTTACAAGGCCAGATCAGTCAATTATCCAGCCTGTTGTCTCTGCAACTACTGAAAAGGCTGCTGCCCCTCTTCAGAAACCACACATTTGTCTGACCTATCTACCGATACCCCTCCGTCGTGGTTGCACGTACGGTATGGCTATCTGTATCGCTGAGGTACGCAAGCCTCCCCACTAACAGCAAGGTCCATGGTTCATGGGGGGATTCGCTAATGTAACGATGAGTATTGTCAAATGTTTTATACATCCGAAGTAGAGTTTTTCCATCTTGCTTGTTTCAAAAGTCCAAGCCCTGTTGCACACAGTCCAAACATCACTACATTAATGGATTGCAATGCGCTATGCATTTGATATACATTGATATGCCAAAATCGCGAGTTAAGAAATGGTACTTCCGACTTTAACTGAATTACTCGAAAACAAGTGTATGAACAAGAAACGAATCTAAGAATTACAAAATTACTTATAATGAAATCTGCACCTCTGAATACATACAATTACCAAAGTTAGATAGAAATTACTCAAGCTCCACCACAGCTGGATGAGCTTCTGTATATATTTAGCATGTGGCTTAAACCACTCAGAAAGCGTTTAGTTTTACTTTTATCAGTACAACGGAATTTCTGAGGAGAGTCAGTGTACATCTGTTAAAACGTATACACATAAAAATACAGTAAAGTTGGTTATATTTAAAACAGAAGAGTGATTGTATATGCAGTTTACATAGCACCAGCTACCCTATTCAAAGAAAAGTAGAAAAATCTCCCAGCACTGAAAATGTCAATCAACATATCCTACACCACATCAGTAACCAAAGAGCGCAGGATTGTGTGTTAATTTCCAACATTTATGGAACCTCTCTATGTATGTATAGGTATTTGATGTACGTATGTTCCATTCTGCGCTAGTTGTAAAGATGTGTGATATATTAACTTAAGTGAGAGGGCTGCAGTCAGAGTTCAGTGAACATAAATGTTGGAAAGAAATTTTAACTCTCCAGCGGAGTGTGCACTGATATGGATCTTCCTGGCAGATTAAAACTGTGTGCCGGACCGAGACTCGAGCTTGGGAGCTTTGTCTTTTACCAGACAAGTGCTCTGCCGACTAAGCTACCCAAACATAGCTCACGAGCCGTGCTCACAGCCTTACTTCTGACAGAACCTCGTCTCCTACCTTTCAAACATCACAGGAGTTCTCCTGCGAAACTTACAAGACTAGCTCTCCTGAAAGAAAAGACGATGTGGAGACACGGCTTAGCCACACTCTGTGGAATGTTTCCAGAATGAACTGTGGAGCGTGCGCTGACATGAAACTTCCTAGAACATTAAAACCGTGTGCTAGACCGAGACTCGAACTCAGGACCTTTGCCTTTCACGGGCAAGTGGGTCTTTACGAACTGAAATAAGTATCCCCATAGTAACAGGCATACTAAACAGCTTTACATACTGTACAGTGTTTATACAACATTCATTAAGTTCACATACTATTAATGGAACTTCTTCGAATCTTGGTGAGAGTACGATCCCTTAAAATTATCAGACTCTGTATATGCTAACAGATAGTATTCTGGTTACTGTGAATGGTCCAGAATATACCAGTTGCTATTTCTTACTTTGTTTGCTCACCAGAGATGACTTGCAATGATACCATATAAGTATCCCTTGTCATCCAGCTGACATTTGTGTAGGTGCTATCTTGCTGTCAAGATATTTTTTGTCGCATTGCTTTATTAGTAAACCTACCTACAGACTGTCTAAATTTCTCATTCTACACTTATTGTGTGGAAGCTTAGGAATTGGTGAACACCATTCATTGTCTTCATGTTTCCTTGGAGTGCAATTTGTGGAGTTGTGAGGTAAATCAATAATTATTTCCTCAAATTGATCTAAATAGTGGTATGACATACTCTACTAGTGGTGACAGTAACTGCTGATAAAATAGTTTAACTCTCTGAAAATCCTCTCTGCTAGGTTAGCTTCAGGTTGGTACTTAGATACTAATGTTTATTTAATGCCGCTTTTGTGCAGAAAGTTGTTTCACCTGTTACTAGTGACGTTATTATCATTATATGGAAAAATTAGTTCAGGCAGACCAAATCTAGGTATATAATCATTTTTCATCTTTTCATCTTTCTAGCGATAGTTTGACTTGTAGCAATACGTGTTGCATGAAGCCACACATGTTCAGAAAAAAAAGTCACACAAAAGTACCATAAATCTTACTCCTGTCCTACTTCTAGTTAGTTGCCAACATATGTCAATATCCATTATCTGTAATGACTACACAGGTAGAACACGTCTATTTGAAGCTTTCTGCCTTCTGGAAGAGCAGGTAAGTTTTCAATAGTTCCTGCACTTCTGCCATAAGTTGTATTCCCCAATCTTTCTGGCACACTTAACCACTCCAAACTGCCCCATGCATTATCTGTGTACCAAATAAGTTTCCCATCTGGCTCAGCAGACTCAGGATGACTTCTGTAGAATAAGACTTCATTACGGATTTTATAATGAGACCTTGGCTTTTCAAATGGATTCTTTCGCCAGTTAAGTTAGTATCTAGTATCTGGCCCACGTCTTTTCATTTATCCAAGAAGTATTTCCTATTAGTGTAATATTTCATTAGACACACTTTAATATCACATTCAGATGATTGACAAGTGGTATATTTTCTAGTCCTTCAGGCATACTAGATAAGGCATCAACTAACACACTGCAGTATTTTCGTTCCTAACATGTGTAAACTTCAAACAATATTCTTGCAAGGATAGAGACCATATTGCTAATACTGAATGCAATAACTTGCAGTTTAATAGAAATATGATGGCTTGATCATCGCAATACACATATCGGTACCAGTGAAATCTTTTGAAAGCCAACACTGCAGCTAAAGTTTCTAATTCAGTGTTGGAGTAGCCTCTCTCACAACTAGTGAGATTCTCAAATTTGAACTTAATCATACAAAATGTTGGTTTGCCGTTGGTTGGGGGTAACTAAAACAGACCTACCTGCAGACCAATATTTAATCCATCTGTTGAGAGACAAAAATCCTGTCTCACGTCTTGATAGTATAGAAATTTTGCATTGAAAAGAGCTAGTTTGATTTTTTCTAAAGCTTGTTGGCACTCCCTGGCCCAGTACTATTATGGTTGCTTTTTGAGCAGTCGTGACAGAGCCTCACTGTTCAGTTACTGACTCAGAGTAAATCAATGATAAAATAATATTAGTTCAAGGAAACAATTTGTTTCCTGATTCTGGGAACAGTAAAATTCTTTACAGCACGTAAATTAGTGTTGTCAGTTTCATTTCACTACAATGGAAGCTATCCTACAGAAAAAATGAACGAGACCTTTTTATGCGAAATAGAGTATAGAAAATTTTGTCCTCAGATACGTTTTCGCTGAAGACCACAGTTTTCTATTTATTTAATACATATACATTTCAAGGTCAGTTTTGTACATTTTTCTTGAATAATTCGAAAATTTCATGCTACCCATAGGTAGGGGCAGCTGAATCATATTGTATAAACACTAGATAACTTACATTTTAGCCAAATGTGAATAGTATAAACTGGAAGCTTCTATCAGCAAAATGAAAGCTGTGTTTTCACTAGACAATTTGAGAAGTGGAATCTACCAGTGAAAGACCCTCTAATCGATACTTGAAAGAAATTTTACCTTATAGAAGCTCTGAATCTTTTCTTTCAAGTATTCCAGCCAGTTCCTGAGCGGAGGTAATACTCTGTCTATAGCCCTTGCGTCAAGCGTTAGGCATACGTTGCTACCTGGCAAGTGAAGGATTGCTGTATAGACTTTTTGAATGTTAAATTAGAGCACAGTAAAGCACTTCTCCAATTTCTTTCGATACTGCAGGTCATTTGGCGCAAGAAACATTGTTCGTAGCATGGCAGTATGTCTCATGAGGATACACATCTAGTTCATACAGTTATCTACATCCTCATCAGGACTCCGCAAGCCACTTGACGGTAGGTGGCGGATGGTACTTCAGGTACCACTAACTGTTCCCTCACTTGCCTATTCCACTCGCGAATGGCGCTCGGGAAGAACGATTGACGGTAAACGTATTTCTCAAATTTTTCATAGCAGTCGCTTCGCGAGATGTATGTGGGAGAAAGTAATAGTCCGATTCTTCCCGGAAAGTACTCTCTCAAAATTTCAATAGTAAATCTCTCAATGATGCACGATGCATCTCTTGTAGCTTCTGATACTCCATTTGTTCAGCATCTCTGTAAAGCTCTTGCACCAACTAAACGATCACACGACGAAAAGCAATGCTCTTCGTTGGATCTTCTCTATCTCTTCCATCAGTCCTACCGCGCAAGTGTCCCACACTGATGAACACTACTCAAGAATCTGTCGGAAAGCACCTTGGAAGCCAGTTCTTTCGTGTATGTGTTACATTTCCTTAAGGTTCTTCCTATTAATCTCAGTCTGGCGTCTGCCTTCCTGCTATTTGTTGTATGTGATGATTCTACTTAAGGTCGTTCTGGATAGTTACTACTAGACATTTAATGCATATGTATTAGTTACAGCAATTTTTCATTAACAGTGTTTTGTACAGCAGTGTATTTCTTTTCATATTTATCCGCAATACGTTACATTTATTTACCTTCAGGGTCAACTGCCAGAGTTGATCAATCTTCCGTAGGTCAATTTGCAAATCGATACTGTTTTCTGGTATTGATACCTTCTTATAGACAATCGCGTCATTTGCGAACAGTGTTAAATAGCTTCTGAAGCTTTCTACTAGATCATTCGTAACATTAAGTTGAGAGCTAGTCCAGGAACAATTAGAATATTTTTAATAGAAATTGACACTACCTTTCCGTTGACATAGCTGACAACGTTCATCTCCCCGAACTGCGTTGTCTTCAAAACAGATCTAGTTTTTGCAACGTTAATCGCTGACGGTCTTTGAATTTCATCATCATCTTTTAAGTCATTCACGAAGTGTTCACTCACACCAGAGTCAAAATACCGCAAAACCAATACATGAAATGCACCAGTTATAAACAATATGCATCCGAACTCACAAAAAACGCTTGTGTGTCGCTATTTACTGAATTTGCAGAGTCTTCCTTATTTTTGTTTCTTTCTTTTATTACAGTCTGTTCTTTTGCGTCCAAATTCATCGCAGTTACGACGTTTACAGTGAATCTGCTTTTCCCCACCGGGACCGTGCTTAGCACTCTCGCCCACATTCGCGAATTAGTTTTTCCATTTACTTTCCCTACAAGTGAAACTGCATCTGTTCACATTAAACACTATCTTGTGTCCTCAGATTACTGCAGGTTTCTTCTTAGAGTCTGTACATTTATTTTCGTGACGTATGAGTCTGTTTTTCACGAAGCTTAACATCAGATTTTCGTAGATAATATCTCGGTTCCCTTTACAACTATCTCATATTCTTTTGGCATTGTAAACAAAAGATGACACACAGTCTTAGATTCTTCAACTGCCGCACATATCGACCGATGATTACGTATCAACTTATCAGATTCTAAGAAATGCTCACTCAGTGTACTTTTTGATGGATTAAACTTCAATTAACTGTTTACGTAGAAGTAACTAACTAGCATCACTTTTTCTTTGAAATGTGTCACATGTATTCCACATTCAAAACACATTGTTACGGTCTTTCATGTATTCCAAATGGCTGTTCGCAGTTCGTTCCGTTATTTTTGAAAGATCATTGTTAACACGTTTCATGAGGTTTCTGAGTTGTTTGTTTTTCGTCAGTTGGTTCCTTTTCCTAGTCACTGTTTACAAAATTCACTCACTCTGTGTATTCTTCTGCAGTGAGGGCCAACCAATCTAATTCGTCTAGTATACCTTGCATTCGAAATTTCTTGTTTCCAAAACTGTTCCCATCGAAAAGTGGAACTCGATATTTGCTTTTCGGATTCTTCCGACATTTTGTTGTTCCAGGCTGACATCCACAATAGTCACGTTTAAAATTTCTCACTATACAGAGTGTCTCAGTAATGTCGCGACAAAGTTCGAGGGGTTGTAGAGGATGTCTTGAGGAACATATTGAGGGTAGGAACCCGTGTCTGGAAACGTCATCCAACGACGCTACAGAGAGCCGAATTTATAGGCTCCGGCGCCTGCCATTAGGCCACCCGGCTGGCAGCAAACGTGACTTTGTATGCTGACGGAGAATAGGCGAAACGTCCCGCAATGTTGTTTGTTATTCAGTGATAGTGACTGATTGCCGCGATCGCCATCGGAGAAGATGGAGCTAAGACCTCGACTCCTATGATTGCAATGCTCTGTTACCTTGGTGGGTGACGGTTTTGGACATGGGTTTCCATCTGTAGTTTATGTTTGTCCTGTGTACCGAAAAACATTGGAGATGGAAACCCAAGTCCGAAATTGTCATTCACCGCAGCAGCAGAGCACAGTATTTCTAGGAGACAAGGCCTTTCTATGCAGGAACTGGCTACATTTTCTCCGCTGGTGATCATGGCAAATAGTCGCGCTCGCTGAATGACAAACAACATTGCGAGACGTTCCGCCTATGGTCCGTCAACGTACAGAGTTACGTTTTGTGCCAAAGGTGTGGCCTAGTGGCAGACACCGGCAACTACGAGGCCTGTTCAGAAAGTAAGCTCCGATTGATTGCCAAATTGAAACCACAGTGAACATCAGAAATGTTTTACTTGTAACAATTAGCTACACCTTTCAGCTACTTCTCTACGTAGTCGCCGTTCTGACTTAGACTTTTGTCATAGCGTTGTACCAACTTTTCAATAGCCTCATCATAGAAGGCAGCCGCCAGTGCTTTCCGCCAATTCTCCACGCTGGCCTACACCTCGTTGTCTGTGTCAAAATGTTGTCTTCAAAGACAGCGGTTCATGTGACCAGAGATGAAACTCAGGGGGAGACAATTGCGGACTGTATTGTGGGTAATCTCACATTTCCATTTGAAAACGATGCAGGAGCATCTTCATTGCCCCTGCAGAATGCGGCTGAGAATTGTCTTGAAGAAGAAACAGCACGACAGTTATGTAATGTTAGCTGCATAGCTTCAAGCGAAATTTCTCACCAGGCCCTCGTACTTGGCGGCAGACACTATTTTCTAGACATCTTTACGCACTCACTGCGAGCTCAGAAATGAGAAGAGCGACGTGATGCTAACTGGGGTTATACTAGAGACACTACCCAACACATCTGTGCAAAGCTTTATCGGATTTTCATAGTCGTTTCCATTTCGCGACCGATCGGAGCTTACTTTCTGAACGCCCCTCGTATAACTTTAGCGGTCTGTAGCGTCGTTGGATGTTTCGGGACATGGGTTTCTGTCCTCGATATTTTCCTCAAGACACCCTTCACAAACCCTCGAACTATGTCAGAACATTTCTGGGACACCCAGTAGACGTTGCCACTGGTTCTATAACCTGTTAAGAAAACTGCTAATAGGGCGTCGTTGCAAACGAGAAACATTTAATTTTAACTTATTTATTCAATGAAGAAAATAAAGAGCACACAGTATGTGGCACACACAACAACATATGAAAGCATACACTCACAGTAGAACAAGTCAATTAAATATTAATACATGTTAGAGACAGCAGAATGAGCTCGATACAGAACTGCTAATCTTTCACTAACACTTCAAGTTGACAGCAGGGAAATCTATATCGGCATTAAGGCACAGTGTCATGTCCGTCACAGCACAGTCAAAGAAATCACCGCAGGTTAACCGACTTTCCCTACACTATGAAGGCCACAGTTGGTTTCGTACGTCGCTGCCTGGTACACTCTGCTAGTAGCCACTCTCCTGCTCGATGCCAGATTCGTAAGTGACGCTCACGTGGAGTGTGCGCTGGACTTCACACGAATATGCACTTTACTTCCTCAGATTATATCCTTTGCTGCAGCATCAGACGCACACTGGAAAGTTACTGAGTGTGTCTAGAAGCCATCCAACACCATACAGTTGTCCATCTTCAGGAAACAGTTACTAACGGTCGCTTCGCGCTCAGCAATGGCTGTTGGTCTGATGCAGAGAACCAAGCGTGAAACTGTGCGCCGCCAATATCCATGGTCACGACGAGGGACACGCCGAACATTGCTATACCGCCAACAGTACTGACACAACGTTGATGCATCACGTATTGGACAATTCTTCACGAAGATAATGAAATCCTCCCTGCGACCTTGTTGTAATTCATTTGATAGCGCAGTTTGTTGGATAACATTTCGGGAGAATCTCCAGATTGCAGTAGCCTCCTGCCACTACACCCATCGTCAGGTGGTACTGGCGAAGGTACACCGAGCTCGTCTACTTAAGACAGCGACGGTTGGTGCATGATGTAAGTCAGTACGCACATGTTACTGGAGCGCATGCGCGTCTGGTAAACGTCTCCGCGCTTCTCCAAGTGCCCTACATCGTTAAGTTCTCTTTTTCTTTCGCCGATTCATCGTATTTCTTCTGAAAAATTGCATCATTACGTCCACTATGCAAAGCAATTAATTTGCTAATCACAGTATTCCGTGACTACCACATGGTGGGCGTTCGATGCAACACACAGACTTACAGCTGACGTTCAAGTGGTGAAGTGACATGCATAAAGGCGGGGTCTTAAATAAAGCATAGCTTTGCCATTATTTGTTTGAATATGACTAGAAGCTTTTGCCCCGAAATATTGTGGTGGGAACCTAATGATGTCCTGCAGTTCTCCCGAAATCCGTCTTACAGAAAGACACATGAGCTTAATTTTTCAGCTTAGTGCGGGATTGATGCTGCTGCATACAGAGCATTCGCTACACTAGAAAATTATAGTTAAGTACAGGTAAGCGTGAAAATGATTGACGCTCATCATACACAAATAAAACATAAGACCAATAATCGTCTCATTACACCAGTGCGAATATTTTCTGGAAACCGTCACAGCAACTGAAAGTCTTAAAGCATGTGCACGGAACTACACTGGTGGAAAAAAATCGTAACACCAAAAATAATTAATATAGACTAATAACATTTCGGGAATACATTTGTCTAGGTAACATATTTAAGTGATTACCATTACGATATCATAGGTCGATGTGAGTGCAAAACAAGCCATTGAAAATGTGAAATGCTGGTACATTAATAAATAGTGTAACGATTATAAAGAATCCGCCTCGATTGCAAATAGAAACCGGATGTTGACCTAGGTTTCGGCGCGGATAACCACGCCTTCTTCGGAACACACTAAAACTACAAACTGTCTAAAGAGTCATGGTCCAACGTTAATAGAGAAAGCCCAAAAATTTACCTCAGAGCCCGTGGCCTACCGAACGTTGGCTGGGTTGAGGAAGCACGCTTCTGACGTTTGAGCTAAGTACAGCTATTGACATGGTACACACGTACCGTTTATTTTACATTTTATGCGAGTCTTTTGCACTTTTGGGCGGTCTCTATTAACGTTGGATCATGCTTCTTTAGGCAGTTTGTAGTTTTAGTGTATTCTGAAGAAGCTGTGGTTATCCGCGCAGAAACCTTGGTCAACATCCGGTTTCTATTGGCAATTGAGGCGGATTCTTTATAATCATTAAATTATTCACGATTGCTGACGCGCTGCAATGTTAGAAGTTCTCAAATACTGTAACCATCAAAATGTTGAATGCAAACATGATGACATGCATGCATTGTGTTGCAAGCACTGTGTTGTGCAAGTGCCGGATGTCAGTTTATGGAGTGGAGTTTCATGCCTGTTGCACTCGGTCAGCTATAGAGGGACGGTTAATGCTGGCTCTCGAAAACGCTGGAGTAGTCACTGATGTCCCATACGTGCTCGATTGAAGACAGATCTCGTGATCAAGTAGTCCAAGGCAACATTTCGACGTTCGGTAGAGCATGCTGGATTACAACAGCGGTATTTGGGCGAGTATTATCTTGTTGGAAAAAGACCCCCTGAAATGGCAGCACAACAGGTCGACTCACCAGACTGACGTACAGATTAGTAGTCAGAGTACGTGGGGTACCCACGAGAGTGCTCGTACTATCATACGAAATCGCGCCCCTGACCACAGTTCCAGGTATAGGTCCAGTGTCTCTAACAAAGACAGGTTGTGTTCTGGCTCTCAACTGGAGTCCTTCTAACCAACATACAGCCATCACTGCCACCGAGGCAGAACCAGCTTTCATAAGAAAACACAACAGGCCTCAACCTTACCCTCCAATGAGCTTTCACTTGACACCAATGAAGTCGACTATGGCGATGCGGTGGGTCAGTGGAATGCACTTTGCCGGCCGCGGTGGTCTAGCGGTTCTAGGCACTCAGTCCGGAACCGCGCGACTGCTACGGTCGCAGGTTCGAATCCTGCCTCGGGCATGGATGTGTGTGGTGTCCTTAGGTTAGTTAGGTTTAAGTAGTTCTAAGTTCTAGGGGACTCATGACCACAGATGTTAAGTCCCATAGTGCTCAGAGCCATTTGAACCATTTTTTTGGAATGCACTTTACAGGACGTATGGTCTGGAGCTGTCCCTGAACTAACCGATTTTTAACAGTTCGTCATGTCATTGTGGTACCAACTGCTGCTGCTGAAATTGCTGCTGCAAATGCGGTACGACGTGCGAGAGCCATACGCCAAACACGATGGTCCCCCCCCCTCCCCCTCCCCCTCCCCCTCCCTCAGCTAGTGCCATGTGGCTGTCCAGAGCCAGAGCTTTTTGCGTCCGTACATTCCCATGACCACCACTGCCAGCAACCATGTCTATTGGCTACATTCCTGCCAAGTCTTTCTGCAGTATCGCAGAAGGAACGTCCAACTTCTCGAAGCCCTATTATACGACCTCGTTCAAATTCAGTGAGGTGTTGATAACGGCGTCTTTATAGTCGTAAAAGCATTCTTGACTAACATCAACTCACCACTTCTGATCTCAAAGGTAATTAACGCTCATGACCGTTACAAAGCGTATTCAAATCAAACCTGATTTCCGTCCTCATAGTAGCGCTACTACCGCCATCTTACGCGAATGACACGAAATCTGAATAGACATCATCTTTCAGATGAAGCACCACGCCTCTCAACTTTCTCTTACATCACACAAATCCTGGTGGTGGTGAGATATCTTTCCTCATTTAAAAGGGAGCGCATAAATAACATTAACAATAGGAGAGGTAAATGCCGGGCAGATATTATGTCGAAGGACCGCCAGGAACTGTAATCCTCCCACAAGAACGATAGCTTACAAAGACGGTCGATACTTGAGTATTTCTCCTCAGGCTGGGATCCTATTGAGGCTCAGCAGCAATCATTCCTCCCACACACCATGTGAAGCTTGTACAGGATGGAGAAGAAGTGACGTTGTTACACGAAGGCTGGATGTAGAAGTTAATTTTGTTCGTGTTCTGTTCACAATATGACGTTTCAACAATAATCTTTATTGTCCTTTACAACTCACCATCCAAATATGATATTCATACGTTGAGGATTAAGATGTGTTACCTTCTCATGCTGCACTAAACCCGATTCGAAATTACGTCAGGGTTGACAGCTGCAACGGAAGTAATATGGTGAGGCCGACGCAGGAGGCACAGCCCGCATTCCGCCAATCCTACGAGATTTGTAGCCGCAGCAAGCACTCTCAGCTGTCAAACCTTCCTCCCCGCAAGCACCACGGCACTTCACGCTTGCACTTTGCTTCAGTTTCAGGCTGCTTGCTGTCCTGTGTTCGTTCGCTGCACGCTGAGATTTATTTTGTTGCTGAAAGGTTATTATTTTATTTCTTGTTATTGTTATTTGTAGTATGGTACAGACATGCGCAAAAGTATCCGAAAGACCTGAATTGCATTTCGCCTGACTCGCATGCAACCCACATAACGCAGCTGTTTAGCAGGTCCTCTAATCGCTCCTCAAATGGTTCAAATGGTTCTGAGCACTATGGGACTCAACTGCTGAGGTCATTAGTCCCCTAGAACTTAGAACTAGTTAAACCTAACTAATCTAAGGACATCACAAACATCCATGCCCGAGGCAGGATTCGAACCTGCGACAGTAGCGGTCCTGCGGTTCCAGACTGCAGCGCCTTTAACCGCACGGCCACTTCGGCCGGCAATCGCTCCTCAGTACAGTCGTTTCACTATTGAAAATGGTTCCAACAAGTCACCACTAGAAAAAACTGCTCTGTATCGCAATAACTCAAGATGTAAAGCTATACCACAATACTACAAATATCAGGGAACACCTTATCACAGATAAGACTGTCATTAAGGCTTGTAAGCTCGTATTTATTACAATAAATGGCATACCTGCAACGTTACGACTCTCAGTATTACGTCAGACAGGTAACGCACGAAGTAAGTTCGTCGTTTTCATGATTTCCTCTTCAAAGTAACATAACGTACTTATTATTAAACACAAAAAGACATTAAAAATGTAAGTTATTCACGAGCAGCTAGTTGAGAATATGTATGAACTTCAAATGACACGACGGACCGTCTCGTTCTGCATATGGATTCAACCCCAGGTCATGCAGACTAGTCGTGACTGACGGAAACTGACAGTCATTCCTGACTGTGCATACAGAGAGAGATATACCTCGATTTTATACAGTTTCAGTTGGCAAATACACTCCTGGAAATGGAAAAAAGAACACATTGACACCGGTGTGTCAGACCCACCATACTTGCTCCGGGCACTGCGAGAGGGCTGTACAAGCAATGATCACACGCACGGCACAGCGGACACACCAGGAACCGAGGTGTTGGCCGTCGAATGGCGCTGGCTGCGCAGCATTTGTGCACCGCCGCCGTCAGTGTCAGCCAGTTTGCCGTGGCATACGGAGCTCCATCGCAGTCTTTAACACTGGTAGCGTGCCGCGACAGCGTGGACGTGAACCGTATGTGCAGTTGACGGACTTTGAGCGAGGGCGTATAGTGGGCATGCGGGAGGCCGGGTGGACGTACCGCCGAATTGCTCAACACGTGGGACGTGAGGTCTCCACAGTACATCGATGTTGTCGCCAGTGGTCGGCGGAAGGTGCACGTGCCCGTCGACTTGGGACCGGACCGCAGCGACGCACGGATGCACGCCAAGACCGTAGGATCCTACGCAGTGCCGTAGGGGACCGCACCGCCACTTCCCAGCAAATTAGGGACACTGTTGCTCCTGGGGTATCGGCGAGGACCATTCGCAACCGTCTCCATGAAGCTGGGCTACGGTCCCGCACACCGTTAGGCCGTCTTCCGCTCACGCCCCAACATCGTGCAGCCCGCCTCCAGTGGTGTCGCGACAGGCGTGAATGGACGGACGAATGGAGACGTGTCGTCTTCAGCGATGAGAGTCGCTTCTGCCTTGGTGCCAATGATGGTCGTATGCGTGTTTGGCGCCGTGCAGGTGAGCGCCACAATCAGGACTGCATACGACCGAGGCACACAGGGCCAACACCCGGCATCATGGTGTGGGGAGCGATCTCCTACACTGGCCGTACACCACTGGTGATCGTCGAGGGGACACTGAATAGTGCACGGTACATCCAAACCGTCATCGAACCCATCGTTCTACCATTCCTAGACCGGCAAGGGAACTTGCTGTTCCAACAGGACAATGCACGTCCGCATGTATCCCGTGCCACCCAACGTGCTCTAGAAGGTGTAAGTCAACTACCCTGGCCAGCAAGATCTCCGGATCTGTCCCCCATTGAGCATGTTTGGGACTGGATGAAGCGTCGTCTCACGCGGTCTGCACGTCCAGCACGAACGCTGGTCCAACTGAGGCGCCAGGTGGAAATGGCATGGCAAGCCGTTCCACAGGACTACATCCAGCATTTCTACGATCGTCTCCATGGGAGAATAGCAGCCTGCATTGCTGCGAAAGGTGGATATACGCTGTACTAGTGCCGACATTGTGCATGCTCTGTTGCCTGTGTCTATGTTCCTGTGGTTCTGTCAGTGTGATCATGTGATGTATCTGACCCCAGGAATGTGTCAATAACGTTTCCCCTTCCTGGGACAATGAATTCACGGTGTTCTTATTTCAATTTCCAGGAGTGTATTAACTTTAAATCACATAACATAAACATTTTTAACGGACGGGAATTCCTATCCAGCATCTATTGTCCCTATTAACGAACTACGAGAGATGGTAAATATTGCTTCTTCACATGTAACTTACTCGAAATGCCGTGAGGTAAAGCTTTGTGTTGGACAGGGATTCGAACCAAGAACCTAATCAAATTGTTACCAAAGCACAATCAACTGTGCATATCGGATTTTCTCGGCAGTAGCTAGATGTTTTAACTGAAATGACGAGACGAAACATTAATTTTTTCCTCCCAGGACTCCAACCCGACACCTATCGCTGTTATATTCTAGAGAAAACGAACGTTAAATATGGGTTAGTTACACCAGCAGCGACATGTGAGCATGTTTGAACTAGACGAAGAGTTCAGTGCTGACTGGGAATCGAACCCCACACATATCGTTGTTGACTACACACAAAGAGACGTCAGCTACCGAAATTTTCTCCACCAGCATCCTTGAACTTACAGTTGCCTCGAAAATATTTCTGTGTCACACTGGGACTCAAAAACGTCAGATATCGTTAGTGCTGACAACGAATGAAAATACTTTAAAAATCAAAATTATTCTCTACCAGCAGATAGGTGTTCTTATGCTAGAGCTTGATAATACATAATGAAATCTTTAGTGCTGGGCCAGAATTCGAACCCCTTCAAGCGCAACATGTGGAAATGTTGAGGAATCTGCAGCTTTGAAGCCGGCCGAAGTGGCCGTGCGGTTAAAGGCGCTGCAGTCTGGAACCGCAAGACCGCTACGGTCGCAGGTTCGAATCCTGCCTCGGGCATGGATGTTTGTGATGTCCTTAGGTTAGTTAGGTTTAACTAGTTCTAAGTTCTAGGGGACTAATAACCTCAGCAGTTGAGTCCCATAGTGCTCAGAGCCATTTTTTTGCAGCTTTGAACCAACAATAAATTGTAGTCAAGCTGTATTATCTCGAAGCGATCAAATTCCGCATTGAGGCCGGTCTGAGTTGCATTCGCAGTTCAGAACCAATTTTATCGACATACAGAAACTCAAATAAAAGATGGAATAAGCGTCCTGTAGCCTACATAACGTTTGTTTCGTCACTAGGAATAAATAACTAGTATAATAAAGGTTACTGGTGATAGAGTTTCTACATGTCGCCTCTCCTGACTTTATTGTGGTTCAACCCGACGTCTACTTGGTAGAGAAGGAATATCACGATTAATGTGAATTTCAGTCCACAATGTCATTACACCTTCTTCACTTGGCGTAGCCAGAAGAGAATAGAAAATCATCGGCAGAAGTTGGAATCGAACCCAGACCATACGTAAATCAGTCTATTATCAATCTAACAGACCACCGAATCGTCTGCTCAGAATGCCCTTGCGCCACACTGGATCAGAATTCTGAAACAGAGGCTACATGCAGTGGTTTGCAGCATGTTCAGTACATTCATTTACTTGGTTGACCGAATCGCCATGAACTACCTGCCTTAGTTACCCAGTGCATACATTCAACTCTATGTTCTAATCACCGAAATAAAATCACTTAACTGCCACCTACACAGAACTGCCAACAGCGTAGGGTGCAGAAATTTAAATAGGAAGTGTTCCTTTCCACTTGAGCTACTCTATTACGCTGTTTGTTGAAAACGTCGTGCAGTGCAAAAGAAAAGCTGTAACTGTCTATCTCTCAGAAGTCTAGATCCGGTCATATGCATTATCTCACAACACTGTGGAATGCGGAAGTTCTGGAGGAAGTGTTATTGACTTCTGGAGGTGCCATAGCTGCGTGTCGGCTGGTAGCATAATGGTAAGCGTCGTGCGCTGTAGATAAGGCGTTGCGAGTATGAGTACATTCACTGCTACATTTTTTTAAACGCAAATCTGCTATCTGCTGAAGTTATCGATCTAATGGAACTTTGAACATAATTCCCTTCACTTCTAAACCCAAAATAGTCGCATGTCGAAAAGGGCTAACTTCTGTGACATTTTGTTCTTTTCAGGTTTAATAGATGGCCAGGCAGCACTTGCATCTCGAAACTTTTGTATTATGTGTGGGGAGAGCGCATTGCGCCAAAATACGCCAGAAAAGTATTTTCTACATTTCCTGTCACGCGATGGTGGCATTTTATTCTTCTTCAAACCTTGCTTGAAAGCTTTAACTCTGAACTAGTTTTCTAAATGCACGTAATCAATAAACTTCATGTGCCTTGTCAGACTGTTATAGATAATATCAGAGAATTGGCGTAAACCATTGATGATAAATTTCTCTCTCATGTTTGCTATTGCTTTAACAACACTAAAAGAAACCTTACGGAAATTGTGCACTGTACTATAAAAAAGGAAATAAAACTACCCATGATAGCCTTACGAGGAAAGTCTCTTTTGATAAAACTGAGTATCCGTACACAAGTTTGCCTCTATTGGCACGAATTAGTAAAACACTACTCACTTACATTTCGATTGAGTCTGTGCTTAATTGGTATGCTGTATCATTCTCAAGAGGTATGCAACTGTGACATTTAAAAAATAAAGTTATGTATTCCTAGAAAGCCAAAATTTGCTTGCCAGCAGCGGAAAGAAGCGTTTCCTGTAGTTCAGAATTGTAAGTTTTTCACCATTGCACTATGAGCCGAAAGTATTTTCTTACGATTTCCTTATCGATGTTTGATCTGACTGCTTGTAGCTCCTTCGCAGAAGGGATAAAAACGTTATTGTCAGCGAGACTGGAACCGCGTACCGTAACGATCGCTTCTTCATATGCTAGCCCGTAACCTCAGAGCTAGGGAAGAGGTATTTGTGTCGTTTTCCTCTTACGTGGCCATTGGTGGCTAGAACTCGTAAACAGTTACTTAAATGACGAGATTAGTAGCGATTTACACGTGCAACGACTTTCCTAGACCGAAAACAGTAAATTTACAATCATTTGTTACACTTCAAGCGATAATAACTCAGATTACTCAATTGAAAGGACAGGAAAAATCAAGTGAACTTTGAGGCTTAATTCCGTGCACACCAGAAAGTAACTGGTCGATCACAGAGTTGCCAAACATACCTTGCCGTGTTGCCAAATCTCAGTTACAGTACCAGCAGGAAGAAGACGAACCGATGTGATCCTACAGGGGGTTGGGAAGTGACCATAGCTGGCGTCTCAAAGACGCAGCTGCTATGTCGTGGAATACGTAATGCGTCTGAACCGCATTTCTGTAACTCGGTTTAGGGACTGGAACGTAGTTACTAATAATACTCAGAAATGATTGCAAACTAAGCATTCTAAATCAGTAAGTCTTATAGTTATTTTCATATTTCTTTCGTAAGTGTATTCAAAACTAAGAAATTCATTCACGGACGTTTTCGTGCCTCACCAATAGTCAAGCACAACAAACAAATAAAAAATAATAATGTGTGTGTGCATGTGTGTGTGTGTGTGTGAGAGAGAGAGAGAGAGAGAGAGAAATAAAGAGTAATGAGAGAGAGAGTATAAAATTGTTGTAAAGAAATTGAGTCATGGTATGTAAAGAAATCTTTCATTAAAATGACACATTCCACATCATTACAAAATGTCATATTCATGATCTATGGAACAAGTATTAATCTAATCTAATCTAATCATATCCTGTTGCCAACTAGCCATGAAGAGTCATGAATTACCGAAATTTTCGCCAATATCAGTAACCAAATCAAAACTTGAAGATAAAAGACGACAGTTTTTATAATAAACGAGGACTACTATCAAGACCCTTTCGTCCCTGTTAACTGACCACAAAAGATGTCTGATATACCTCCATTCAGAAGTAACAAAGTGTGCATGCATTTAAAGATGAAGCGCATGATGTGAAGTTCTGTGATGGAGATACGAACCAAACGCATAATCGGATTGTTAACTAAGTAAAATCAAATGTTACTTATCGGTTTTTCTTACCAGCTGCTAGGTGTTTGAATCTAAAATAAGGATACAAATTTTTGTGCCTGAGCGACAATCGAACCGCACAACTACCGTCCTTCTTTATCATCCACGAATATAGCGTAAGTATCAATTGCTTACTCACCAACAGTAAGATGTGTGCGTGTTTGACCAGAAATAGCGACACCTATTGCGATTGTTGGCCACACGTGAACAGACATTAAAAATGAACGTTATTTTTCACTAGCAGGCCGGTGTGCACGTGATAGGGCTTGAAATGAAATTATGAATATTTTTGTACTGGGTCAGGATTTGGACCCACATACTTACCTTTGGAGGAGATCTAGAGAAGATTGCAGTCTTGGGGAAAGGAACGAAATGATTTAACTATACTATTCCCAGAGATTGAGATCCTTGAAAGAGGAGAAACGAATTCGAATCACAGTCCAGCACCATATGTTTCAACGACTCTGGTTCAATCAAGTACAAGTAAAATAAGAGCCCTGTTCCTTTAAATGGCTACCGGTTCATCAAATAAAATAAAATTTTCTAATGTAAGTTCACTGGTGACAGTATTTCTGTTTAGTATGACTCGCCTATGTCATTTCCCAGTTGGTAATGAAGGAACATGATGTTTAATGCGTATTCTGGATTATAACGTCTTTTTCTCGAGTCTCGAGGTTCCCAGAGGTAAAGCAAATACGTTTGTGCCTCTTATAAGTAAATGTCTGAACCCACGCATTGCACCTGTGATACCTCGTTCCACCAGAACATTGTGGGCACATTTCCCAGCCCAAGGGGTGTGCCGTAACGGATGATGTGCTTAGCTTACGATATTAATCACGGTGGAAAAATGCGAGTCTATTAAATGGTTAAGCAGAAGCAAGCTTCTGACGCGGATGGTTCAAATGGTTCAAATGGCTCTGAGCACTTTGGGACCTAACATCTTAGGTCATCAGTCCCCTAGAACTTAGAACTACTTAAACCTAACTAACCTAAGGACATCACACACATCCATGCCCGAGGCAGGATTCGAACCTGCGACCGTAGCAGCCCCGTGGTTCCGGACTGCAGCGCTAGAACCACACGGCCACCACGGCCGGCTTCTGACGCGGAGATTTTGCTATTCTCATGTAAGCAGGATGGAAAGACTCTTCTAGGCGTCACAGCCTCGATGTGAAGCCATTTTGAAATTTTCGCTAATTCAACAAATTTCTTAGTTCGAGAAAATCCACTGTGAAGTGTGAAGTTACCGGATAATTCGATTAGTACCGTTATTATTATTACCCTTTTCTTCATACCGCTGCTGGAACACATGTGCTTGAAGATCATTTAATGCCTTTTGGTCATTACAGAAGTAGTTGCCGGGAACAGGTTCTTTCCCTGTCTACGGAATCCTTTTCATGTTAATATCAAACATCAGCAATTACTCGTAGATTACATCGAAACTAAAGTAATTTATGAAGACGTTATGCGATATCAAAAACGAGCTGCCTTTCGTCATTTACTTGCATTTACAAATTGCCATCGAATACTGCCAAACCAAAAGCTAACGGATCTTACTGCCTTCCGATATACGTCATTGTCAGTTCTTCCATATGATGTGGTCGACGTGAACTGATTCAAGTTGTGTATGACAGAGAATGTTTTAGAAAATCAATTGTTTTCCTTTGCAGCAAACAGAAAGATTTTCATTCTAAGCTATCCAAATCCAAATATTCGCAATTTTAATTCAAATCTAATATTCGCTTCTATAATGCAGGAAAGTATTTCACAGTTGCAAAACCCGCATCCGACTCATTGTCCTTACACTTAGCTGCTGACCATAAATTCTAGCTCAGAGTGACACCAGTTTAAGTAACCTAATGTAGCGAAGACTGTCTGCCAGTGCTCTTTCTCACCGGAAAATACTCAATTCACTCACTGGGGTCCTTAAGTACACTGTGACAGTGATTTCTGTGTGTATGCAATGCATCCGAATTGTAGAATTTAGTGGTGCTCTCTCTTCCACAGTTGTATACAATGCGCCTGATCTAAACGGGCCCTTTATTATTACAGGCCCTGGGCAGTGCAACATCATACCGACAACAGTAATGTGCTTATACTAACAACCTCACTGTTCGTTTTACCTGATTTTGTAATCATTTAAATAAAACAACATGACGCTCCAGTGGCAGACATTTCGTCCCCCTTTTCCTTCTGTGAAATTTGACACTAAGATTTTTTGTCTTCCAACGAGCAAAATTCGGCAGAGTACGGCCGGTAAACGATTCACAAACCACGATTTAGTGCCGTTCAGACAAGTTCTTTAAACATTGTCGTAGCTGAAGGAATTAAGTTTCTTCTTAAATCGTCTTATGCAGCAACGTTCACAGATATCTCAAACAGGAAAAGCTCTTTATCCAGGTACGGAGGTTGTAAAACAAACTTCACACAGTTTGTGTCAGGTTGATCTTTTCGTCTGATAGCACTGTGTAAGTATTTTGTCGAAGAGGCATCACAAGTAGTGTTCCTGTAGCTGTTGGAATCATTGGTTGAAACGAGTTTAACACCAATGGGTACAGTACTGATAAATATTCAAAATCATTATCAACCTAAGTCTGGGTTCATTCACAAACTGAGGCGTATTTATAATACAGATGCTATACTATGTATCCTTGTCTTCCTTGAGTGGCCATTGGAGGGCGTTTACACACACGTATACAATACTATGAATAGGTTTTACGAAAGTATGATTCATCTGCAGAGGAGGCTCCATATAGAATACCAGTGTCACCGTTCTTGAGAACTGATCGAATGCCTGGGATTGCCACGAGGTAGGATAAGGGGAATACAACAAATCATTTCAGAGGTGGCCTACTAGATTTTTACCGGTAGCTTTAATCAATACACAAGTATTACGTAGATGCCTCAGGGGTGCAAATGGAATACCTGGATGGAAGGCGATGTTATTTTTGTGGAACATTAATGAGAAAATTTTGGGGACCGGCATTTGATGCTGACTGCAGAGCGATCCTACTGCCGCCAACGTAAGTTTCGTGGAAGGACATGAACATAAATTAGGGCTTCTACAAAGGCATAGAGGCAATGGTTTTTATCTCGCTCTATTTGCGAGTGAACAGGGAAGGAGGCCTGTAACTATGTAGGCTCCTGCGGCCAGAAGGCCTGTTCTGTATCGTTCAGTCGCTTTGCCGATCGGTTCGATAGGCGAGCGCACTGAGCAGCAGTCGCCACAACCGAGCTTCTGTGCCAATAGCTTAAGCCTTTCGGTAGTGAGTCGGTACGGCTGCCGAGGTACCCGAGGTCGGCTCTTGCTGTTTCCGTCACCCCTCGCGCCAGCCAATCAAAGAGAAGCGACCACAGCTGCGTGCATGTTCACCTGACGACTGCGCACGCAGCGCGGCGCACCTCAGTGCACACTGTTCCCCACACCCAAAGCAGCCAGCCGACACGACTACCAGACTTACTGCTTGCATTATTGTTTTCGACAAGTGTGTTTATAGCCAACAGTGTTTGTCATATAAGATATCAGTGGGAATGGTGGAAGAAAATGAAAAGGTTGGTATGTTCAGGTTAAAAAAGGGTGGCTGTGGCTATTTGATGGGCTCTCATTACGGCCGCAATTCCTCAACCATATTGCTGGCCCCCTTCCTGTTCAGTCACTACCTCGCCACAGAGCTGCTGTCAGGAATTTGAAAAGGATTCGTCTCGTCCTGCAGATTACGTTGGTAAATCGCATAGTGCCGCATTTCCTCGAGCCTAACAATACTGTGTACACCATGTCCAGTTCTATTTTCTCGGCCGAAATGCATGTGTTATAACATTTATTAACTCACTTTTCATTTGGATGCATCCGAGTGATTCTTCAGTAAAATATAATCACTACATTAAAAACTAAAAATCATTAAGTATTCCTAAAACAACAAATTGTCCCCAAAATCGACGCACACTGAACTGTACGAACTGTCTTACTGACACCTCAGCTCTTCTCGATACTCAGTCCGGAACCGCGCGACCGCTACAGTCGCAGGTTAGAATCCTGCCTCGGGCATGGATGTGTGTGATGTCCTTAGGTTAGTTAGGTTTAAGTAGTCCTAAGTTCTAGGGGACTGATGACCTCAGATGTTAAGTCCCATAGTGCTCAGAGCCATTTGAACCAATTTTCTCGGTACAGTATAAGAAAACTCTCTAGGAAGAGAGAAACAGGCCTTAGTAGTGTACGGAATATCGACTTCGGCTACCAAATCGAAAATGACGTCACTTCCAAGTCTAACCGACGAAACCGAACTATATGGAGGATACAGAAAAGGGCTACAGAGCCATTTGACATAAACGTTTTATGAGTATCATGTCGCGTCATAACGCAAAAAAACTGTACTCTAGGAAAATAAAGTTTTTTTACGATATGACGCAGTATGATACTCAGAAAACCTTTACGTCAACAGGAAAGGAAGTGATTAGCAGTTGTACAACGCACCGTCCACCACGCACCGTACCACGGCGTGCGGAGTATGAATGTAGATGTAGATCTAAATAGAGACGAGATGATCATGACGAGAAAACTATTCTTAAAGGCGACATTGTTCTGCCGACAGTTCCGGTATGAAGAGAAAGCGTGAAATTGCACCAATCGTCTGTCAACTTACGTGGTACGAAAATCCCATATTTTCCAGAAAGTCTTTGGACGTAACGTCGGGCCTTGTTTGTCGTGAAAAAGCGCCAGTGGAGCACATAAAAAGGGATGATTTTTTGGTAAAATATTACAGAGGGATGTAAAATAGAATGGTAGTAGAGGGGTGAGCATATGTACAGCGAGGGAGGAGTGGCGCGCCGGAACGACGCCAGCAGGCGCGTCCATCACGGGGTTGCGGGCGGCACGCGTGGCTTTGGCGTCATATCCGGCCCTAAATTAGCGACGCCGCGCGGCTGACACAGCGGCAGGCACGCTGGGGGGGGAGCCGCTTGCGCCGGCCACAGTGTGCGGACTGCGGAGTAGAGGTGGGCCAAACGGTTATTCTGGAGTAACCGTTATCACCGTTCCAGTTATTCTTTGATAACCGTTATCGTTAACGGTTATTAATAACTGCCAACTGCCAAGTTATTTTTCGCTAGCGAATACCGAATACTCCGAGGGGCTACAGTTAAATAACGACATAGTTAGAATCCATCAGTTTAGTTATCAGTATAACTGCGAGTAGTGTGAAATGGCAGGAATGTCGTATGAATCGTGTCATAACCTTAGCTTATTAACTCCGGGTACATTTTAGTTAATGTTAGAACGATTATTAGTGTTTCATATTATATGTTTGTAGGTTATCGGTCGCTATTAGAAATATTATCTTCGCAGCTGCGACAGAAAGTACGCGGAACTTCGCCACAGCACTGTTTAAGTAAAATGTTAAAAACGTGCGTTTTTAAGTATGAAGTAATATGTAAACTGAGTACTGTAGGTTAAATTCGAAGCTTAATTTCTTGTGCTGCTCACATAATAGAATAAAGTGTACAGCCTTGTAATACAACAAAAATATACGTAATGTGACAGATTCGTTTACTCCTGTGCTGTAAAAGCTAGTCCTATTGGGGAAAGTGTGAGTACGCTAATCCAAGTTTTATGTCAGATTAGGAAACTGCTCGATTTCTCCAGCTACAGCATGTTTATAACATATGAAGACATGCAGATCGAAAAGGTTGACAGTGTAACATTTCTGGGACTACAACTCGATAATAAATTCAATTGGGAAGGGCATACCACATTTTTTCACTCTATTATTTCATAAGGGAGCATATTCTGTGGTAACTTATCAAACGTAGCGAGTTTTTCGCATGTAAAAGCGTGTAATAAAAATCGTTTGTGGTATAAATTCAAGAACATCATGTAGGAACCTGTTCAAGGAACTTAGTATTCTAACCACTGCTTCCCAGTATATTTATTCTTTAATGAAATTTGTTATAAGTATTTCCAACCAATAGCTCAATACATAATATCAGTACTAGAAATGGGAACAGCAATCTACATAAAAAATCACTTACCTTGTTCCAAAAGGGGTCCAATATTCAGGAACATGCATTTTCAATAAACTGCCAGCAAGTCAGCAACCATTAAAAACTTGGTTTCAGATAAAGCACGGTTTACAGTATGTTTGAAAGACTATTTGACACAGAAGTGTCTGATTCCACCCGTCATCAATATGCCGGAAATGGCTATTTTAAGTGTGTCCATGACGTCACTACATACACATGGCAACAAACACGAAGATACATATAAATAATACAATAACATCTCCCACCAAAAATACAATCAAACCAACGGGACAACTGCGGGAAGTTGGGGTTTTTAGGGTGAGGACAAGCTAGTAAAAAAAAACACACCATGATCCCAAAACACAAAATGAAGAACAAAAAGAAAAAAAATACAGCATTCTGCTACACCAACAAAAATCTGCAGGAATCGGACACTTCCCTTGAACAATACAGGTCAACCATAGGTGACCATACCAAACCACCAATACCCGCAACTAAAAGTACAAAAATTGGAATCGGACATTTCCCTTGACCTACATAGGTCAACCTCAGATGACGATACTAAAACATTAACACATACAACTATGAAAATGGGAATCGGTCATTTCCGGTGACCTATATAGGTCCACCACAGCTACTGATGCCAAAAAACCAACACCTACAACTGCGAAAAATAAAACAACAATCCCAAAAGTCCACAAATCAATCATCCCTACATAAATTACATCACATTCAATACTCCATAAATACACAAAACATCACAGCTAGAAAAAAAATTAATTACCACCAGCAAATTTCGGCACTGCAAACTAGATCGGCAGCCCCCCCCCCCCCCCACACACACACACAAAAACCAACTCATAAACACCGTGCCGTAATGACATTCACACACCACAACATCTTTACGTCGAAGCAGACGGGTGGAATCAGACGCTTCCATTGACCCCTCCTTCTACTCTGTGGATGAATATCGTAACAGAGACTGATAGACCAGCATAGGTAAAAATTCTGCTATATTTCAGTTTTGACAGCACTTGGTTGCAACAGTCAAGATCGGGTATTCTGTGTATGATAAATTTATTAAAAGTGCGTACCTGTGTTTTATTCTGACAGTGTATCAATTCTGAAAATATTAGCAGTTACTGTGATATATTCACATATTTTGACAATCTCCTGACAAATGATGAGGATAATAATTATTACATTCAACTGTATTATGTTATACTTTCTGACATGTTGTTTGTCATTTGCGATGGCCAGCGGCTATTTCCGAAGAAGTACGTAAATATTTGTTCGCTCCAGTAACTATCGTCTCTGTAATATCACCGGGGTCTAAGACTGGAGTCACTGTATAAGGAACACAGACACACAGTTATTCCGTTACCAACTTCCAGGTTACCTGTAATGGTAGCCCGAAAACTGCCAGAGAGCGAGAATTGTGAGCCAATAACGATAACTGCCAGAGGAAAATATTTTTTTTCTTTATTGTAATTTTAAGCACCTCATACAAGGCGGGCTGTCAGCAGCATATTACGCCGCTCTTCAGCCTTAAGGGGTACAATAATATGACATATAGGTGACACAAACAATACAATAAAAACGGCGGGCAAAAAATGTAGATACAAAAACAATAAACATGAAGCCGTTCACGCTGGACGAAAAAAAAACACTAACACTTGTTGACACGGAGCACAGAATACGGACGACTGCGACAGCACACGTGAACAGTGGAGGCGTGACGACGAAAGAACACTAACCGCTGACGAAGGCACACACACGAGACACTGATGGCGATGATCTCCGGCGCGCGAATGTTCACTGAGCGTGTGCGAGTCCGGGTGCCTGCCAAGAGAGGAGGAGGGGGGTGGTGGGAGAGGGAGAGGGGAGAGCAGATGCCATGGGCAGGGGAGATAGGGGGAAGGGAGGAAGGGGGAGGGGAAGCCCGGGGGAAGAGGGGTGGAGGGAGGGTATGGGGGAAAAGGAACGAGAAGGGAGGGAGGGTGCCTAAAGGAAAGGACACAGGAAGTGGGGGGGGGAGGATCAAAGTTGATAGGAGGGGTAGATGGAAGGGAGGAGGACATCAATAGGGAGGGGGAGCCGGTTGAAGCCACCTTGGGAGAGGGTAAGGAGGGTTGAGAGATGGAGACCGGGTGGGACGTGGGAGTACAGGCACGGCAGCAGGTGGGGGCAGGAGAGGATCGGGGAGACTAGTGGGTGAGGAGGATCGAGTTTACGGGAGGTGTACAGGATCCGTATCCTTTCAAGGAAAAGGAGGAGGTGGGGGAAGGGGATGAGATCATACAGGATCCGTGTGGGGGAGGGGAGACGGATGCGATAGACGAGGCGGAGAGCATGGCGTTCAAGGATTTGGAGGGATTTGTAAAAGGTAGGGGAGGGCAGAGATCCAAGCCGGATGGGCATATCAAGGATAGGCGGATGAGGGATTTATAGGTGTGGAGGATGGTGGAGGGGTCCAGACCCCACGTACGGCCGGAGAGGAGCTTTGAGTCGGGAGCGTGCCTTGGCTTGGATTGTCCGGAGGTGGGGAGTCCAGGAGAGGCGACGGTCGAGGGTGACGCCAAGGGTGGGAGTGAGGGCGATAGGACGGCCATAGATGGTGAGATAGAAATCAAGGAGGCGGAAGGA
The DNA here is from genome assembly GCF_023898315.1 of Schistocerca nitens. Lineage (NCBI taxonomy): Eukaryota > Metazoa > Arthropoda > Insecta > Orthoptera > Acrididae > Schistocerca > Schistocerca nitens. Next base: position 673,729,516 of record NC_064614.1, on the reverse strand, counting down.
AGGGGTGGTTTTGCCTACAATGATCGCCTGGGTTTTGGAGGGATTGACCTTGAGCAACCACTGGTTGCACCAAGGGGGACGGTTCAGTCCCGGTAAGGCGACGGAAGGCTGACCAAAACTTTGACGAATTGATAGGTAGGGTAGCATTTAAACGGGTGCATGTCTGTCGCCAGTCCCGGCGTTTCTTAGCCACGAGCAAATTACGAATGTGTCGCTGGAGTTGCAGGTGGCGTCGTAGTGTGTCCGGGTCACGCGTGCGGAGGAAGGCACGGTAGAGACGGCGGGATCTATGGAGGAGGAGGACGCCTGTGGGGGTAAGGTAGGACGGTGGGGGTGGATGGCGACAGTAGGGACGTGGGCTTCCACGGTCTCAGACAAGGTCTGCTGGAGAAAGGAGGCGGCATGGGTTACATTGTCAGGATGGTGGTAGGTGAAGAGGTGGCTATCGACCTGGGTGGAAAGGGTATCCCAGTAGGCATTCCAGCTGGCACGGGAATAGTCATGGACGTACTTAGGGGGAGGGTCATTGCGAGGGTCGGGGCGGTGGCGACGACTGTCTGAAACGGTGAGAAGGACAGGGAGATGGTCGCTACCAATAGGCTCCAGGACATCCACCATTATGAGGGCAAAGAAGGTTGGGGGAGGATAGGATAACATCGGGAGTGGAGTTGGATTCGGGACGGGTGTGCTGTGGGATAGGGATGAGGTCGCCTTGAAGGGAGGAGAGGAACCGATGCCACCGCCGTAACTGGGCAGCGGAACGACTATGGATGTTGAGGTCGGCGGCGATCACGTAGGAGGAGAAGGTACGGTCGATGTGGGAGAGGAAGTCGAAGTGAATAGGGGCGTTGGGGCGGACATAGATGGAAAACACAACATGGTGCACAATGACATACAAACACAAACTCACCCATAAAATCACCAAAAGTTTCAAAAGACAGGAAATAAACATAGCATACACAACAGACAATTCTATACAAAAATACACCCCAAAACTGACAAAAAACAGAGACATATACCAGAAAGCAGGTATATACCGGTTACAGTGTAACACTTGTGAAGGCACATACATAGGGCAAACAGGGAGAACATTTGATGTCAGATACAAGAAACACATGAGAGCATATAAATATGGGACAAACCACTCCACATTTGCAGAACACCTAACAGAAAATGACCACAGACCAACCACTAGAGAAGATGACATGAGAATAATTAGAATCAACAATAAAAAGAACCTTCTGACCATGCAAGAGGAGGAGGAGGAGGAGATTAGTGTTTAACGTCCCGTCGACAACGAGGTCATTAGAGACGGAGCGCGACCTCGGGTTAGGGAAGGATGGGGAAGGAAATCGGCCGTGCCCTTTCAAAGGAACCATCCCGGCATTTGCCTGAAGCGATTTAGTGAAATCACGGAAAACCTAAATCAGGATGGCCGGAGACGGGATTGAACCGTCGTCCTCCCGAATGCGAGTCCAGTGTGCTAACCACTGCGCCACCTCGCTCGGTCACCATGCAAGAAAATCACCATATACATAAAACCAAAGCAGAGGGGAAAATCCTGTTGAATGACCAAGTACAAATGCCAAGCATTTCATTATTTACAGTAATAGATAAAATAATAGAATAATGTTCGCAAAAAGGATATATATAATAATACTGTTCAATGTAATCATAATAGAACCCAACATCTTTACACTCACTCATCCATGACCCCTCCCCAGAATATTGAAACGGAAAGTCAAAACAGCTGTCAGCAAAGTTTTCAGCCACTCGCTAACAGCTAGTAAAACCGCCACCCCTCCCCCACAAAAAAAAAATCGTGTTAACCCCCCCCCCTCTCTCTCACTCATACGCACACACACGGTATAAACAACATAAACAGAAGTTAGTAACGAACATATACTTCGTTAGGGTGGCAACACATAGGTAAACATACCAAAGACGATGAAACACGTAATGGAGTCGCAATATTTACGATGTGAAAAGAAGTGTACAACGAAATAGTTGGTTCAAATGGCTCTGAGCACTATGGGACTTAACATCTGAATTCATCAGTCCCCTAGAACTTAGAACTACTTAAACCTAACTAACCTAAGGACGTCACACACATCGATGCCCGAGGCAGGATTCGAACTTGCGACCGTAGCGGTCGCGCGGTTCCAGACTGAAGCGCCTAGAACCGCTCGGCCACCGAAATAGTTGTATCAAGCGACAGAATAACGATAGTCCACCACAAAAAAGAGTGATAAACATGGTGAACAGTATGTGGATGGCGAAAACACAAAGATGTGAATATAGAACAGTGATGAAAGTGGTAGTACCGACCTCCAGACCAGATGTGAGGAAACGCAGATCAGCAAATCGTAAGTAATTACATTTTTACAAAAACTCGCGAAGTGAACTGTTTGATTATCTAAAACTAACAAAACTGTATCATTATAAATCCCTCTGATGATGCCTTAGGGAAAGGAGAAGGCGAAACGCGTATGGGAGAAATAAAATAACTAGCAGCAGAAAAAGGCAGTTTGATTTGCAAAACAAGTATTTATATGCTTGCTGCGGAGGATGGCCACACAAACAAACTGGTAAATGTTTCAATTTGAGAGAGGGTATCCTGGTCCGAAAACGACCGAATCGAAAGCTATAAGCGAAAATTACTCTGCTACCTCTGACACTGGAAAAAATATTCCAGTACTATTGTTACGAGGATTGCAAGGTAAGCAACCCCTGCCTAAACCTGATCCATTTACCCTTCTACATCATCCCCGAAAGTTTGTAACATCATCAGGGAATCACCCTGTACATCCTTAGAAATTTCTACCTAGAATAAAGTCCTATGTTTGATACTGCCTATGTTATATGTCCTCCATGCTTCGCATATCACACGCTATTTCGTAACAATGTAGGACAATTCGTAAACTTGGTCAGCTTCGCGGTCCGACAAATGTTATGAAAGCATCTTGACTATTCTTAAGCCTTGTTTCCATTATCAAGCGCAACGTCAGATCTGGTTCTCTGATGTCAAAATGATCGTCATGTAACAGATCCTCAAATTTCTTTCCATAGAGCTGCAATGTTGCTGGGCTGTTGACTGCTACGTTTCGCTGTCCGTTCCATATAGTCTCAGAAATTTTCTGTGGCATCGAGATCAGATGATTATAACGGAACAGTCGTTGCGCGATAGGGTGTCTGAGTTGCAATCAAACCAGGAACGTATTCGTTCAACCCCTATGTAGTGCGCAGTGTACTCATCATAATGATATAGAAGAAAGAGCAGTACTTGGTTGCCGAGAATGTCAAGATAATTATCATGGTTCAAATGGCTCTGAGCACTATGGGACTTAACATCTGTGGTCATCAGTCCCCTAGAACTTAGAACTACTTAAACCTAACTAACCTAAGGACATCACACACATCCATGCCCGAGGCAGGATTCGAACCTGCGACCGTAGCAGTCTCGCAGTTCCGGACTGAGCGCCTAGAGCCGCGAGACCACATCATGGTTCATGTTCACGATAATGTGAATGAGTGGACCCAGGTCATGGTACAAAATATACCACCAAAACATCACAGAACTACCTCTGATGTGAACTAACCATTCAACACACAGAGAATCAAACGCCTCATTGGGCCTTTAGAACACTAAGCGCCTTTAATCATTTGAAAAGATGTAAAACGGCGACCCTTCGGACTCACTACGCTTCTCCAGCCATCTATTCAGCAGCTCCTTGTTTGGCCCACTGGCGACTGCAGCTTTATCTGCCGCTGTGGCTAATGACCTTTAGTCAGGCACCAAACTCCAAACGTCACTTGCCAATTTTCTTTCGTAAATCGGCAGAGATGGACTTGTATTCTGTAACAATAGTAATTCCTTTCGTATCTGAAACCGATTGTTATAGTCAAGGCGTGACATTCTTCTCCTGTCCCTGCCGCTAGAATATATCTACGATTACCACTCGCACGTCGTTTTGCATGGTTACAAGTGCTATACCATTTCTTGTACAGACGTTGAGCTGATCACTTTTATACACCAATAAATCAGGCAAGTTGATTCACGGTGTAGTCAAGGCCACATTCAAAGATGATAGCTCTTTTCTGCCATTATGTCACGTCTTTACATCGATCAATCTTACTGCGCTTATTTCTTATGAACTACTGGTACACACACACACACACACACACACACACACACATACACCACTTCACTGCCATGACTTACGTCACTGGTGGACTATTACAAACCGCCTGGCACAAGTTCCATATACGCCACTCACAGAGCTCCAAAGCGAACACTGTAGTTTTTAAACAGAGTGAGTAATATTTTATCCGATTTTTTATTTATTAGCTCGTGTCAGAAGCTTAGTAAATATACATGATGAAATACATAAAAGATTACATAACATTACATATGTACATATATCAGAAAAATTAACAGTAGAAAGGAATTGACCAAATCTACACTCCTGGAAATGGAAAAAAGAACACATTGACACCGGTGTGTCAGACCCACCATACTTGCTTCGGACACTGCGAGAGGGCTGTACAAGCAATGATCACACGCACGGCACAGCGGACACACCAGGAACCGCGGTGTTGGCCGTCGAATGGCGCTAGCTGCGCAGCATTTGTGCACCGCCGCCGTCAGTGTCAGCCAGTTTGCCGTGGCATACGGAGCTCCATCGCAGTCTTTAACACTGGTAGCATGCCGCGACAGCGTGGACGTGAACCGTATGTGCAGTTGACGGACTTTGAGCGAGGGCGTATAGTGGGCATGCGGGAGGCCGGGTGGACGTACCGCCGAATTGCTCAACACGTGGGGCGTGAGGTCTCCACAGTACATCGATGTTGTCGCCAGTGGTCGGCGGAAGGTGCACGTGCCCGTCGACCTGGGACCGGACCGCAGCGACGCACGGATGTACGCCAAGACCGTAGGATCCTACGCAGTGCCGTAGGGGACCGCACCGCCACTTCCCAGCAAATTAGGGACACTGTTGCTCCTGGGGTATCGGCGAGGACCATTCGCAACCGTCTCCATGAAGCTGGGCTACGGTCCCGCACACCGTTAGGCCGTCTTCCGCTCACGCCCCAACATCGTGCAGCCCGCCTCCAGTGGTGTCGCGACAGGCGTGAATGGAGGGACGAATGGAGACGTGTCGTCTTCAGCGATGAGAGTCGCTTCTGCCTTGGTGCCAATGATGGTCGTATGCGTGTTTGGCGCCGTGCAGGTGAGCGCCACAATCAGGACTGCATACGACCGAGGCACACAGGGCCAACACCCGGCATCATGGTGTGGGGAGCGATCTCCTACACTGGCCGTACACCACTGGTGATCGTCGAGGGGACACTGAATAGTGCACGGTACATCCAAACCGTCATCGAACCCATCGTTCTACCATTCCTAGACCGGCAAGGGAACTTGCTGTTCCAACAGGACAATGCACGTCCGCATGTATCCCGTGCCACCCAACGTGCTCTAGAAGGTGTAAGTCAACTACCCTGGCCAGCAAGATCTCCGGATCTGTCCCCCATTGAGCATGTTTGGGACTGGATGAAGCGTCGTCTCACGCGGTCTGCACGTCCAGCACGAACGCTGGTCCAACTGAGGCGCCAGGTGGAAATGGCATGGCAAGCCGTTCCACAGGACTACATCCAGCATCTCTACGATCGTCTCCATGGGAGAATAGCAGCCTGCATTGCTGCGAAAGGTGGATATACACTGTACTAGTGCCGACATTGTGCATGCTCTGTTGCCTGTGTCTATATGCCTGTGGTTCTGTCAGTTTGATCATGTGATGTATCTGACCCCAGGAATGTGTCAATAAAGTTTCCCCTTCCTGGGACAATGAATTCACGGTGTTCTTATTTCAATTTCCAGGAGTGTATATTCAGATAACATTTCTCTGAAACTGAGCCGCACCTAAGGCATTATCTCTGCAAGCAATAGATCTTGTTCCGAGTCTGAAAATAGGTACAGAGGCCACTGAAACATACGTCAGGCTATTCGCCCTTAGTCATGCACTTCCTGTCCTGTGATGTGAAGCACCGTGACCTAAGCGAAGTCTTAGACCTACCAGCACCAGTTCTTACTCGGTTAAGAAACCTCGAAACATGCCAGTCCTCGTTGCAGCCAGCCAGAAGATGTTCACGTGGCTCCATCCTGTCCTGGTGCTTAGATTTCCATAATGAAAGTCTTGCCTTATCTCGCGGGACCGGGTTTTTATAGTTAAAGAGTAGCTACTCATAGAAGTCCAACGTGGACTCTAATTATTGTATGACTGTGAAACTCGATAGATTTTCTAGTGGGTTAAAGTGGAACTGACTTACGCAGGGAAAAAAATAGTTCTAATTTTGGCCACCAAGTTCACATCTGGTACCGTACAACACCTCGTCGACGTCTTCTACGCTCTTATTGAACGTACTTTGGAAGCTTCGGTTAATAACAACATCAACATTATTCCTTTTTTCCCACATCCGGTTCCTAATCCATTACAAATGTTCAAATGTGTGTGAACTCCTATGGGACCAAACTGCCGAGGTCATCGGTCCCTAGACTTACACACTACTTAATCTAACTTATGCTAAGAACAACACACACACCCATGCCAGAGGGAGGACTCGAAGCTCCGGTGGGAGTGGCCGCCCGATTCGTCACATGGCGCCTCTAACCGCGCGGCCACTCCGCGATCCATTACATCTGGCAACATTTATATGAGTCTTTTTTGCATTCACAGCGCCAGATTTTCACTTGGTGGCCAAAATTTGAACTAATTTTTACAGAGTAAATCTGTTACGCATTATCGCATTAGAATTTCTACCAATTTTCGCTGTCATACGATAATTACAGCCCACACTGGACCTCTCTGAATATCTGCACTTAAATTATAGCGATCCAGTACTCCCAAAGGCTTTGATGTCTGGAAGAAACTTGTACGGCGTCTCTTAAGAGCATTTAACTAAAGCCAAGCACTGCTCCACAGACACCTACAAGTGTTGCGCAACGGCAGAGTCTGTCAGTATTTTAGAGGTGTTCTGATGTGGCTCGATTAATAAATAACCTCTGTAGGCTACTCATTGCCAGTTGCTATCCTTATATACGAGAATTAAAAAAAGTAAACCACAGATGCAATTACTCGTACATGGACTGACAATGGTAAACCACCTGAAGAATAAGATAAGAACTCGGCAGGCGCAGCTTGATCATGCGGCAGCGTCAATTAACTTTACTTTCATGAAATCGATCCCAACATAAAACTGTAACTCCTCATAGACATCGTACTGAGTCAGTAAAATTTAACAACCTACACTAACATTATAGTATGAAGGCTTTCACGACCGGATGACATATCTTCTGGTAAACCTTCCGGGATGTAAGGTCGTGCAACATGAAACTCTTCGGCTCCCAACGTTTCGTCCAGAGCTGCGCTGGACAACTTCAGAGGGGTGTTTCTCCTCCAAGACTCACCGGAGGAGAAACACCCCTCTGAAGATGTCCAGCGCAGCTCTGGACGAAACGTTAGGAGCCGAAGAGTTTCATGGACCACGACCTTACATCCCGGAAGGTTTACCAAAGCTACACTAACATTAATCACAAAACATTTATTGATTTTTACTTTAGAAAAAGCCCGAGATAGTAGCATTAGCCTGACTAACGAAAAAAAAGTGGAAAATTCGAATAGACTTCTATCTCATTATAATAATTACTACAACAAGCACTCACATAAATTAACTCAACACTCAGCATCTGCTACATGTAATACAGTTACATTTGGCTCCATTTCTGAATCGGCCATATTAAGAAACATAGAGAAATATTTCCTATCTGTTTGATAAATGAAAACAATGATTTACGAAGTCCCGATGGCGGGAATGCGAACGTAAGCAATGCTGAATATTGAGCTCAGCCTAATCATCACTCTACTGCGTGTTACGTGAGAAAACCCCATCAGTCACACTGCCACTAGATACATTACAATCGGTAAGAAAGGAAACATCTTACCCCCGTTCGCTGAGTAGAATTCATAGAGAGGAACAGCTTAAGCTTGTCAAAAACAGTTAAACAAAACATAGCTTACACTCCCAAAACTAATGTTTCAGCAACTTTGGTTCAAATGGCTCTGAGCACTATGCGACTTAACTTCTGAGGTCATCAGCCGTCTAGAACTTAGAACTAATTAAACCTAACTAACCTAAGGACATCACAGACATCCATGCCCGAGGCAGGATTGGAACCTGCGACCGTAGCGGTCGCTCGGCTCCAGACTGTAGCCCCTAGAACCGCACGGCCACTCCGGCCGACCTTTCAGCCACTTTCAGGACAAGTACTAATATTAAGCACTCCGTCTCTTCAACTGAGTGGCAACAGAATTAACAGACCACAGCTTGTCTGATACAAACAGCTTCTAAAGGGCCTCTTCCGGCTTAGCACTGCCTGCTGCAACCAACTCACAATATCATGCAGTTCACTTGGAAAACTACTCAGAACCGACTAACTCATAATAATATGCACCACACTACATGGAAAGCTCTGTTAGGACTGAAACAGTACAACTACTTTCTTACAACTGACTCTTTACAACAGCCTCATTGCAACTGCCTCTTATCTGCCTCAAACACAACGCTCTCACGTGGCACCACCACGCCATAACAGTTCATTGGCTGAGATACTCACTCCAAAGATCGCCAGTGAAGCCTAAATACTCCCTATGTAGCAGTGGAAGGTCGAGATCGACCAAAGAGCGGTCGTAAAATATACCAACGAACTATCCCGCAATCGATATGCAGAAATACGTAATCGAAATGAAGTGTGACTGAATCAACAGACTCCTTTTAAACTTTTCCTTGATTTCAGCCTTGATTGATACTGTTGAAGGCCAAACCGAGGCTGATCTTTAACGTTCTCAATCATCAGTCGTTCTAAATTAGCAGCTACTTTTGGACAAATACTTGGAGGTGCAATGTGAGCAAGATAGTACATCTTTTAAACGGGGGTGGGATTTGAGCATCCTGTAATTAACTTGCAAGCTTCGTTCAAGGCAGTGTCCACAGTCTCGGCCTGAACTGATGTATTTTCTCTAGCAAAGTAGCACAGAACCAACTCTGCGGTTCTGAGAACTTGTGGTTTTGCACCGCAATTTGTACAACTTAATTCCTCAGGATTTTAATTCTGGCACTGACTTTATGCTTGTTGCTGGAGCAGTGATACGTCCGATGAGCTTAAGCCACCTTAAAATTTACAAATTAAAATTTTTCTCATTTATCAGTCATGCAATGTACACGCAGAGAGCACATGCACACGCACACTAGCTTGGATGATATACAAGATTCATAAAGATCCATCCTGAGACCATATGTCTTCTAAATGGATGAACATAGACGCTTGGTGTGAATTGTATCTCATGTATGCAAACTAAAAGTTTACATTGGCGTCTGTTGTAAGTTGTTGGTTCGTGTGGTTGTCGGATCTGTCTGGAATAACTAGCTCTCTCGTCCGGTACACAACGCACACTAGGATGTGATGGCGGTAACATATCAGCAAAAGACATTTTGCGCTCTCTGTTCCAACAGGTGGTATCCAGTTTCAACCGTGCAGAGTGATGCTCTACGTGAATACGTCACTGCACTTCCTACAGCTCAAAGCATTCTGCGACACTACGAAAAGTGACAAGGCAGTGGTTCTTTATGTAAGGAGGAATTCGTAGGTCAACCCTATTACTTGCTCAAAACGTAGGGCCCATACAACAGAGTTTTCACGTAGTCCACAGCAGACTACTCGTCGTGGAAGCCAAGAGTTAGCAGTTCCTCAAGTGTCTGGAATGTTTGGCGCTGAGTCTTGTGTGTGATCAGTACTACAGCAACTTTATGATGGTTATAAACAACACCTTTTAGGGTTTTGTGAATTTATTCTGGTCGTAGAGATGGGAGATAATTTCTTTCCACGTTTAGTGCTTAGTAATCAGGTTACGTTTCATTTAATTGGAAAAGCGAACCACCACAACGTAAGAAAACGGGGCAGCAGCAGGCACATAACTCAATCAAGCACTGCAGAGCCTCCAAGCTTCATGCGTTTATTGCCGTTCCCGAGAAAGGGGTTAAGGCTCGCAAAAGACGGTTACAAGAAATACGTATGTAAATACGTTGCGGATCAGACTTTTTCCACAATTGCGTCCACACGCCAAAAATTTCTTTTTGCAAAAGCATATGGTCTCAGGATGGATCTTTATGAATCTTGTATATCATCCACTGACTCCTGCGTGTAAGATTATTAAAACCTGAGCAGCCTCAACGACGGATTAACCGTGAGAGACCCATGGGTCTCGCATGGCATCTTTGGTCTCCAAGATCGCCTATCTCATGCATGTGATTGCTTTTTGTGGAGGGTCCGGTACGTGCCTCTTCTTCCAACAACGGATAGCAACATCACTGAACAGAGTACCCAGGGGTGGATCCAAAGCATCGGACGCGTTTGGCTACCGTCGGGTAGTTTGTCGTGCGTCCGGTGGAAAGCACATTGAAAATTTGTGAAGGGTAAATTAAAACTTTGATCCTAAATGTAATGATTATTACTGCTTGGTATGTTTGCCTGGTCTATAGGTTCAAAAATGTTCAAATCTGTGTGAAATCTAATGGGACTTAACTGCTAAGGTCATCAGTCCCTAAGCTTACACACTACTTAACCTAAATTATCCTAAGGACAAACACACACACCCATGCCCGAGGGAGGACTCGAACCTCCGCCGGGACCAGCCGGGTCTAGAGGTACAACGCAACAAATTCTCTACTGATTCCCTGTCTCTACACATATACTTCAGAGTTTAATAAAACAATAACTCTAAACGCTTGTTTATTGGCGACCAAACAAAAACAAACCATACTACCAACATCGTTTGACATTACATTTCTTACGTCAGTCTTGCCACGTTAAGGCCGGCCGGAGTGGCCGAGCGGTTCTAGGCGCTACAGTCTGGAACCGCGCGACCGCTGCGGTCGCAGGTTCGAATCCTGCCTCGGGCATGGATGTGTGTGATGTCCCTAGGTTAGTTAGGTTTAAGTATTTCTAAGTCCTAGGGGACTGATGACCTCAGAAGTTAAGTCCCATAGTGCTCAGAGCCATTTTGCCACGTTAAGGATTCTACAACAAAGACCGACTGACTGCTTCACGATTTTCCACGTGTTCTCATTTCAGCCAAAGGATTGCACTACAGTTCCTTCTTGTGATACCACTCTTTATGCTTCGAGCACGCAATTTGTTACAATGACGAGATAACCTGTTCATGGAATATGTTACTTTAGGTCCAGATTACTGTATAACTAATAATGGAAAATTATTCCCCACAGAGTTTAGGCAAGCAATTTAGTGTTATAATGATTGAAATGTTTTATTTTATTGAAGTTGGTAAATCCAGCTTTACTGAGCTAAAATGGATTGGTTTTCATGTAATTTCGTATTCGCGAAGCTCCACATTCATGTATTTCAAAAATTACAAATTGGCTTAAACAAAATGAGTATGAATTAGGAATAGCTTTGATATCTTAATCAATCCATATACTGAAAATATCTTCTTTGGAGGGAATGTATACATCTGACATGTAATACTTTGAGGTCGAGTTTTACTTCAAAAAGTGACTGAAATCGGATTTTGAAATAAATATTCAGATATGGTGCCATTGGCTCATTGGAAACCGTCGTCCACAACACCTAATGACTCACTGTGAACAGGTGACTGTCTATGATTAAGGTTTTAGGTATCGTTTCAAAATTTGTAACTCAAAGTGAAAACAGGATCATACGGTGGCATCTGTTAATTAAGTATATCCAAAGTGTTTAGTAATAAACTAAATATGGAACTGCAAGTAGTCGTGTGCTGTGCATTCCAAGGAACAACTGTTGCGGGGTAGACTGTTGACAGGAAACCAAAGAGCTTGTAGTTGATCTATGAGTATAAAAATCGACGGAGTAATTGAAATTATATCAAAGTTTCGGAGTGGTCAGTAACACACTACTCAATTTACAAAAGTTAAAGGTGACAAAGGCGCAAAGCGAAATGTAGCTCAGTTCAAGGGAAACAATCAATTAACTGTATTAGGAACAAGAGAGATAATCGCAGCAAGTGTCTTGGCGGAAGCACGAAAGAAAAATAAGGTACCTATAGAAGGAACGACGTAACGGGCAGATCCAAACACAATCGTGACCGCGTCGAACTCCGGAAAGTTAGTTAGTGGTCTTCAGTCCGAAGATTAGTTTAATGTAGCTCTCCAAGCTAGTATATCCTATTCATTTCTGCATAACTACTCCAGTCTACATCCACCTCAAATTGCTTACTATAGTAAAGCCATGGCCTCCCTCTACAATTAGTATCCCCCATCCCCTTGTTCAACGACAATACAAGGCCTGTTATATTTGTTTTCTTCACATTTCTCATGCAGCCATTTCAATTTAGCTTCCCTGCACTTTCTATTTATTTCGTTCCTAAGCGACTTGTATTTCAGTATTCCTGAATTTCCCTGCACATTTTTGTACTTCTTTCTTTCGTCGGTCAGCTCAAGTACTTCTTCTGCTAGACATGGTTGCTTTCAATTACCTTCCTTATACCTAAGCTTTTTCTTTCCAACTCCTGCAATTTCCCTTTTTAGAGATGGCCATTCCTCTTCAACTGAGCTGCCTGCTGAGCTATTCAGTATTGCAGTATCTATAGCCTCAGAGAACTTCAAGCGTATCTCTTCATTCCTTAATACTTACCTACCCAACTTCTTTGGGCAGTGAATCTTCCTGACTAGTCTCTTAAACTCCAACCTACTCTTCATCATTACTAACTTGTGTCTGGGACTGTATCTGTTCCTGGGTATGCCTTACAATCTAATGTCTTTCTTCGGAATCTCTGCCTGACCATGATGTAATCTAACGGTAATCTTCCCGTAGCTCCCCGTCTTTTGCAAGTGCACCTCCTTTTGTGATTCTAGAACAGAATATTCGCTATTATGACCTGGAATTTATTGCAGAACTCGATTAGTCTTTCTCCTCTCTCGTTCCTACTACCAAACTCATGTTCTCCTGTAAACCTCTCTTCTGTTCCCTCCCCTAAAACCACATTCCAATTCCCCATGACTAATACACTCCTGGAAATTGAAATAAGAACACCGTGAATTCATTGTCCCAGGAAGGGGAAACTTTATTGACACATTCCTGGGGTCAGATACATCACATGATCACACTGACAGAACCACAGGCACATAGACACAGGCAACAGAGCATGCACAATGTCGGCACTAGTACAGTGTATATCCACCTTCCGCAGCAATGCAGGCTGCTATTCTCCCATGGAGACGATCGTAGAGATGCTGGATGTAGTCCTGTGGAACGGCTTGCCATGCCATTTCCACCTGGCGCCTCAGTTGGACCAGCGTTCGTGCTGGACGTGCAGACCGCGTGAGACGACGCTTCATCCAGTCCCAAACTTGCTCAATGGGGGACAGATCCGGAGATCTTGCTGGCCAGGGTAGTTGACTTACACCTTCTAGAGCACGTTGGGTGGCACGGGATACATGCGGACGTGCATTGTCCTGTTGGAACAGCAAGTTCCCTTGCCGGTCTAGGAATGGTAGAACGATGGGTTCGATGACGGTTTGGATGTACCGTGCACTATTCAGTGTCCCCTCGACGATCACCAGTGGTGTACGGCCAGTGTAGGAGATCGCTCCCCACACCATGATGCCGGGTGTTGGCCCTGTGTGCCTCGGTCGTATGCAGTCCTGATTGTGGCGCTCACCTGCACGGCGCCAAACACGCATACGACCATCATTGGCACCAAGGCAGAAGCGACTCTCATCGCTGAAGACGACACGTCTCCATTCGTCCCTCCATTCACGCCTGTCGCGACACCACTGGAGGCGGGCTGCACGATGTTGGGGCGTGAGCGGAAGACGGCCTAACGGTGTGCGGGACCGTAGCCCAGCTTCATGGAGTCGGTTGCGAATGGTCCTCGCCGATACCCCAGGAGCAACAGTGTCCCTAATTTGCTGGGAAGTGGCGGTGCGGTCCCCTACGGCACTGCGTAGGATCCTACGGTCTTGGCGTGCATCCGTGCGTCGCTGCGGTCCGGTCCCAGGTCGACGGGCACGTGCACCTTCCGCCGACCACTGGCGACAACATCGATGTACTGTGGAGACCTCACGCCCCACGTGTTGAGCAATTCGGCGGTACGTCCACCCGGCCTCCCGCATGCCCACTATACGCCCTCGCTCAAAGTCCGTCAACTGCACATACGGTTCACGTCCACGCTGTCGCGGCACGCTACCAGTGTTAAAGACTGCGATGGAGCTCCGTATGCCACGGCAAACTGGCTGACACTGACGGCGGCGGTGCACAAATGCTGCGCAGCTAGCGCCATTCGACAGCCAACACCGCGGTTCCTGGTGTGTCCGCTGTGCCGTGCGTGTGATCATTGCTTGTACAGCCCTCTCGCAGTGTCCGGAGCAAGTATGGTGGGTCTGACTCACCGGTGTCAATGTGTTCTTTTTTCCATTTCCAGGAGTGTACATTTTCCTTTAAGTACCGAAGTACCAATTGAATATCCTCATATACTTTCACTATCTCTTCACCTTCTACTTGTGACGTCAGCATGTATGCCAACTATTGTTATTGGTTATGGTTTGCCGTCGGTGCTGATGAAAACAATCCTATAACTGAACTGTTCACAATAACACACTTTCTGCCTTACCTTCCAATTCATAGCGAACCCTATTCCCATTATACCATCTTCTGCCGATGTTTATATTACCCACTCATGTGACCAGAAATCGTTGCCTTCTTTTCATTTCATAACACTGCTCCCAGGTACATCTATACTGCGTCGCTGCATTTCCCTTTTGAGATATCCTAACTTTCCTACGACGTTAAAGCTTCTGACATTCCGCGCCTCGATTCGTAGAAGGTTACCCTTTCGTTGGTTACTCAGTCTTTTTCTCATGGTCATTTCCCCCTTGGTAGTCCCCTTCCGGAGATCCGAATGGGGGACTATTACGGATTTTTTTGCCAATGGAGAGATTATCCTGACACTTTTGCAGTTACAGGCCACATGTCCCGTGATATACATTATGTGGCTTTAATGCTGCGGTTTTCATTGCTTTTTGCATCCTCATGCAGTTGATCATTGCTGATTCTTCCTCCTTTACGGGCAGTTTTCCACCTCAAGAGCAAAAGAGTGCCCTGAACCTCTGTCTGCTCCTCTGGCCTGTTTGGAAAGGCCATTGGCAGAACGAGGGTGACTTCTTATGCCATAAGTTTTTGGCTGCCATTGTTGATGTTTTTTACCAAAAATTTAAGCAATGGCGAAGTTCGAACCTGCGACTGATGACGTTTTGGTTACTACCAAATACGTTACTCCTAGACCGCAGATGCTAGATACTCATATCACCTAAATACTCTATATATTGTCTAGGCTTCAGTCTCCGCAATACTCCTTCTAATAGGCGCTGGTATGTGACTGGCACGTTTTTTCAATCCAAATGAAATACACTGATACTGATGAAATCGTAATAGCTTTCTCTGAGTGATCATCTGGTGTTACTTCTAACTGGTGGTAACCACTCCGCAGATTCATGATAGAAATATATCTGTATTGACCAAGATTATCCAAAGTTCCCTATATACTTCGGATAAGCATCCGTTGCCTTACGTGTCTTTAGATACTAACAGTCACAACAAAAGCGACATGCCTTCGTCTCATGCATACCTTTTTTTGTGACAAATGCAATTGGCGCTCTCCAGGGACTCGTACTTTTCTCACTAACACTCCCATGTAGCTGTTGGTGGATAAAGTCTTCCTTAACTGGTTCCAATCCATGTGGTATGCGGTGTGGTTTATGGTACATAAGCAGATCATTCGTAGTTCCATGCTGTGTCACCGGGATCTATGGCAATGAAGCACGAAGATGAAATGGATCCTCATATTCTGACAATGACCACTGTTTCACAATCTTCTCTTATCATTCTGACTGTACTACAATAATTTCTCCCTTACTGCAGCTAAACTGGTGACTTCCTTAAGCTTAGGGTCTGAAATTGCTCTGTCTAAATTGTCTTCCTGGAAGCCTTCCAAACTGGAGCCCATCAATCCCTTGGAGAATTCCATGTCTGCAATCCCAATATTATCTAATCCCGTGGGTACTACCTGCTCACCGTATAATTCCTTTATGTGTACAACACTCATTCACACAAAACGCAGTGCTTTATTTAATTCATCATTTTGCTGTAGCCTCTCCATTGCGCACGATACATTTACCGGAAAACAGGTCCTTCACTCAACCAAAGTAGTATCCTTGCGGCACATTATCGTAAAATTGATTCCTAGTGACAGTGCATGCAATGTAAGTAGATCCCCTCGCACCGGGTATGAACCTTGCAGCTGTCTGGAAATGTGGAACTGCCCCATTGGTTTTTAAAATGAGCTGATCAAGTTGAACTCTAGCGCGATGCTCAAGCAAGACATCTAATACTTACACTGTGCAATAACAATCGCCTATATGAAGCAAAATTTCCAGACAAATCGTGTAATTTTTTGTCCCAACTCGGAAACTCAACACTGTCAAAACCAGCAAACAGATATCTTTTCCACCTACTTCTGTGGTGGGCCCAGACTCCTATTACACATGAGCTCTGAACTTTTCACGAACGCCTGCAAACCTATATCCAACGAAAACTTAGGCTTCCCTCAATCTACTAAACTGGCTCAACAGAATTCCGCTACCACACACATTGTGCCTCTGCTACTTACTGTGAGCACCGCGCTGTCGTGTTGAAGATTACACTGTCGTTTAACGGTGAGTCAGTATTCCCACACCGGGTCCAACTGTCATATCTTCTGTTAGAGTTTTGTCTGCTATCTCGCTTCCAATTCTGTAACTGTCTACATTTCCAACACTGTGGCCCACGGCATTCTCAATGTATGTGGCCCGTTTGCCCTCATCTGTAAGTCCTGTGGTGAAAACTTCCGATATAGCTCACAGTTCAAAAATGGTTCAAATGGCTCTGTGCAATATGGGACTTAACTTCTGAGGTCATCAGCCCCCTAGAACTTAGAACTACTTAAAACTAACTAACTAAAGGACATCACACACATCCATGCCCGAGGCAGGATTCGAACCTGCGACCGTAGCGGTCGCGTGGTTCCCGACTGTAGCGCCTAGAACCGCTAGGACACCCCGGCCGGCTAGCCCACAGTTAAACGCATTTGCCACTTCTAATGCCGTAGCAGTCGCTAAGGCCTCAGCTCTTAGGGAATTATGCCAGTACTTTCCTTCACGCGTCATGTGACAACTCCAACAAAATGAATATAATGCCCTCTGTTACGTGTTTTGCAGGACTCTGGTGGTATTATCATTGTTCGTCAACTCGATTGTGTTGATATTCAGCCTTCTAACACTGTCTACAAAGCTTTTAGTGGGCTCTCCTAATTTTCGCAGCACAATGTCCTTCAGTTCATTATAATACCTACAGCTATTTTTTTCCCTGTTTTGCTGCACCAAGCCCTCCTTCAGAATTTCAAATGCCAGTGAATTCCTCTACTCCAGTTGACACACTGTGTACCTCTTAGCATCTACAACAAACAAAATTTGGCCGAATACGAGAACTCACTTCTGCGATTCTCGCACAGCGTATTCGCGTATGCACTCGCTGCCTAACGGCCACATCTCGAGCCCTGTACGGTGCGCGCAAGTAGCCGGGACACAGCTCTCAGTACTGCAACGGCGGGGCCCACGTGAGTGGCAGGATGCGGGAGGCACGGGGGAGGGGGGAGGAGCCGAGGCGCCGGTCTGCCCTCCAAGCCGCATTCGGCTCCAGGCGGGATCACCCACTCGGATTTAATTTTCGAGGAAACACTCGGTTAATTATGTTTGACTTGGCCCGGAATCAAATGCGACCGACCTCTCGCAAATTTCCGCACACGGAGCGGTACGGCATGGCGCCCGCTCCCCAGAGATTAATTATGCCGGCGCTATTGACCCGCGCCCTGTATTCATCTGCCGCCAGCCGTTATGGAGTGCGGCCTAATGTGGGCGCGGGTCTTGGGTGGTAGCGAGTGCTCCGCTGCCGCGCCTCACATCTCCTGGCGCTCACCGGCAACGAGGTGCAGGCAGATTTCACGTGTAGCCAGTAGCTGTTTCTTGTGGAGCAGATTCCTTAACCTCCACACCTGGCATTCCACTGCACGAAGCATCGTACCAACATCTGTATTTTTCCCCACCCAATACCCAAGTGTAACGACACAGAAAATAGCTGTCTAACTGTTTTTTTTTTCCAGTCATCAGCCTTGTGATTGGCTTGATGAAGCCCGCGACGAATTTCTGTTGGCTAATTTGTCGTTGTGCTATTACATATACTCCAGGATGGAAGCCGCAGAAATAATCAAATTTTTCTTTCCAGAGGATTTGCTTGCTTTTTGATATGACGTACTTGTGTAATCCATGAATTCCCCGCTCTCTGTCCCCGCGCTTCAGCCGCTGATGGCCAATGTGATGGATCTAACACAAGGCTTTCAGTTTCAGAACCAAGGAATTGCCAACTTAGTGACGACGATGCAACAACCGCTGAGCGCACAACCGACCAACCAACCAACCAACACAACAAGTGCCGCCGACCAGTATACCAACGTTCCAGCAATATAAGGAAACGGAAGAGAAATAGATTGAATACCTGCCTCAGTTCCAAGTTCATTGTGTTCAAGGCACTGTAGAGCCACAATACTCCCTTTCTATAGCGGGATCCACAGTGTTCAGCTTAATACAAAAACTATTCCCAACTGCGTTTCCCGATGAACTCGTCCATGACCAAGTAACTGCAGAAGAAGCCGGAACAGACGTACCGCCAGTGGAGGAGGAGGAGGAGGAGATTAGTGTTTAACGTCCCGTCGACAACGAGGTCATTAGAGACGGAGCGCGACCTCGGGTGAGGGAAGGATGGGGAAGGAAATCGGTCGTGCCCTTTCAAAGGAACCATCCCGGCATTTACCTGAAGCGATTTAGGGAAATCACGGAAAACCTAAATCAGGATGGCTGGAGACGGGATTGAACCGTCGTCCTCCCGAATGCGAGTCCAGTGTGCTAACCACTGCGCCGCCAGTGGTACACATCATTAACGGGTATGACTAGGATGTCTAAATTTAAGTGTAGTTGTGGCAACTTTTGCCGGCCAGTGTGGCCGAGCGGTTCTAGACGCTTCAGTCTGGAACCGAGCGACCGTTACGGTCGCAGGTTCGAATCCTACCTCGGACATGGATATGTGTGACGTCCTTAGGCTAGTTAGGTTTAAGTAGATCTAAGTTCTTAGGGACTGGTGACCCCAGATGTTAAGTCCCATAGTGCTCAGAGCCATTTGAACCATTTTGCGGCAACTTTTACTGTGATTAAATATATGTGATGTAATAACATTCAAGGTTCCAGATAGTATGATACGGGAACAGATCTTAAACTACTCTGGTCCATCACTTCCCCAAATATTGCAAATCTTAGAGCTATATCATTCGGGTGCCATAGCGACCGATAAGTTTGGCCAAGCCCCCTCGTTCGCGACCGCCCCAAGCAGCCACAACAAAGAAGGCGTACACAGCCGCTCGGACAGCCACGTAGACATGTAAACAGGCCTGTGAATTTAATGAAGTCTTGCACTAGATGTTTTGCTCGCCATCAGGTGACACCATCAGGTGACACCTGTCGTAAGCTGTCGCCAGCACTCCGGTCGGCAAAGATGAAGGGCGAAGATCGATTAATAGTGTAAGTAGGCTGTTTAGGTTTTTTTATTGGTAACGCCACCTCTGTATGAAAATCACTGGCTGTGCTGTGTGCAGTCTGTGGCTGCTTTGCATTGTTGTAATACTCGCCATTGTAGTGTTAGGCAGCTGGCTGTGAACAGCGCGTAGCGTTGCGCAGTTGGAGGTGAGCCGCCAGCAGTGGTGGATGTGGGGAGAGAGATGGCGGAGTTTTGTAATTTGTCATGAACTGCTATATATATGATGGTATCAAGGTAAATACATTGTTTGTTCTCTATTAATATCTTTCATTTGCTAACTATCCCTATCAGTAGTTAGTGCCTTCCATAGTTTGTATCTTTTATTTAGCTGGCAGTAGTGGCGCTCGCTGTATTGCAGTAGCTTGAGCAGCGAAGATTTTTGTGAGGCAAGTGATTTGTGAAAGGTATAGTTTAATGTTAGTCAGGGCCATTCTTTTGTAGGGAATCTTGAAAGTCAGATTGCGTTGCGCTAAAAATATTGTGCGTCAGGTTAAGCACAGTCTAGTAAAATTGATAAAAGGGGACGTTTCATATGGCGACCCTGCCAGGAAACCTCACTGGAATCTTCTGATTTTTTTCTTGTAGTTTGTGTAATTAGTGTAGCTTTTGTTTATTGCTAGCGCGTAATTGTAGAGAAAATCTCCTTTGTAGTTGCAGTCTTTCATTGTTGTACAGTAGAACAGTTGTGGTATGCATGTAGATTTGCACCAAGTATTTCGCAGCTGCAATTAACTAGATATTATTTTCAGTGCTATGTTAATGTGTTCCCCTATTTTTGCTCTTCAAATTGTGTTTTTCTGTGTTGTCGTGTGAAATATTGTGACAATAATGGCGTGTGAAAAACGTAATACTAGGCTCCAAAGTAAACTGAGAAATGACAGTGAAGACGAAAGCAGTGTGTTAGCGCCGCAGAGTAATGAATTAACTAATGTTCAAAGTAATAATTTGGTAATTGTGCATAGGGAAATGGAGCGGGCGGCAAACAATGGCGTAGACAGTGAAACAATTAGTGAGCAGGGAAGCATTATCGATCGGTCGGTCGGCAACAGCTCGCCTCAGGAATCCGAAATGACAGGACACAATTTCGCAAATACTGTAGATTCAGGTTTTGGGTCATCACCGTTTTCTCAAATAAGTCAAAACACATTTTCTGCTTGTCAAAATGTGAATGTTGCCGGTGCAAATGCACTGCCGAAAAGCGTAGAGAAACAGATTCCAGACACTAATACATTATTATTGCAATTAATGCAACAAATGGAACAAAATCAGAAACAAATGGGACAAAAGCTTCAAAAGTTAGACATAATGGAACAAAATCATCAAAAGTTAGACACAGTGGAACAAAATCTTAAAAAGTTAGACACCACACTTGAACAAACACGTGAGGATTTAACTAATGAGTTACATCACATTGAATCGAAATGTCAAAAAGTCTGTAACGACGTAAAAACACAAATTTGTGAGCATTTCCAACCTATTTTTTCGCGTCATGAAAATGCACTACAGAGTCACGAAGCAGCCATAAAAGAACTGCAAACTACTGTTCATGAAAATCATGAGACCTTACAAGCTAAATTTGACTCAGTTGCATCTACCGATTCGGTTACGCAACTTGCAAAAACTCAGGAAAACTTGAAGGACACAGTAGATTCGATTTCAACACAAATGGACAATCTGAAACTTGGTTCAGAAAAACACACTGAGGAAATGTGTTCACTATCGGAGAAAGTAGCCGAACTTTCGGATCAGTTCACTAACTTATCTACGAAGGTAGATGATAATCTGAACGACACAAAACCGGTAGTCTTTAATGACACAGAAGAGAGCGAACAAATTAGGAAACTGAAACAAAATCTGAATCAAATTAATACGCAATACCAAAGACAAATCCGCGAAGTACAAGATCAGCTGACACAGGTAATACAAGAATTACGTATTTCAGAGGACACTCGCGCCCCAATACGGGAAGAGGGACATAGAAATACGGATCAACCACAAAATAATAACACAGGACACTTCGGAAATTATGAAAGAAATTGGCAAGGTGCACCGAATTTTGAGATAGAACCGCCGACACGACGTAACAATGACCGATATGCTACTCGCCGACACGATGATTTTGACTATAAGCTGTTTATTACTACATGTAAATTCAAAACGTTTAAGAATTCTGCCAACGACATTCATCCACAAGCGTGGCTCCATCAATTCTCTCATTGTTTTCCTCCCAACTGGTCATTGGAGCACAGGTTAGAATTTATGTGTGGCTACTTAGAGAATGAACCAGCTGTAAGAATGCGATCGGTCATTCACGATTGCCACAGTGAAGGAGAATTTTACCATGCCTTCCTCTCAGCATATTGGTCTCAAGCTACACAAGACCGAGTAAAACATAGCATCATAATGATGAAACATTTCGAACAATCTGAATTTTCCAGTCTTGTGAAATATTTTGAAGACATGTTACACAAGAATCAGTATCTTTCAAACCCATACAGCCCCTCAGAACTCATCCGCATTTGCTTAATCAAACTGCCTGAACATTTACGACATATTATTTTGGGAGGACGTTGCAAAGACGACATTGAAGCATTTCAAGGACTCTTACAAGAACTGGAAATTGACACTGACAATCGCGGAACGCACGAGCACAACAATTACAGATCACATCCGTCGCAATTCCGCGATGAAAGAAATAATAACTGGACGCGACAAGGCTATTCTCACAACACAAATCGTGACCGAAACAGACACCATCCGTATGACAACCGTTGGCAGAGTAGTAATAACTACAGAGAAAGATCGCATTTCCGTAGTAATGAATATGACAGAGACAATCATAGAAACAGACAATATGGTAACCAGAACTATTATTATCAAGGGAGACAGAATACTTTCAGACGCAACAGTTCAGCGCGCAGTTACGATTCAGGGAGAAATTCTCCACCACATGACCGACAAACAAGAAACTATGTAAACTACCGACATGACGACAGACGATATATTCGTAACGACAGACCTGAATTGCATCAAAACTGGCGGGATTTAAACAGGGCAGGGCCTTCTCGTCAAAGTGAATTTGTAGAAGTTAGGTCTCCTAGTCCCAATAACGGCGCGCGCTAACAAAGAGACAGACAATGACTCGCACAGCAGGCAGCCGCGTGCGCCAGCTGGCTCAGGGAAAAATAACATAGACGCTAACCTTGAGAAAAATTCCAGTATTCTTTACCGACGTATACCACTTGATAATTGCGTTAAAGTTGAAACTCTGCGTACTAGGAAGAGCAAAGGTTTACACCACATTTCCCACGTAAAACCGTTTATTGAGAGATAATGTGCTTTTTTAACTTGAGATTTTAATGCAACATTTTGGTTTATTTGAAAATAATTTAAAGTACTTTCAGTGAGATACCAGATGACATAGTGGTTAGTTTATGTGACAGCTGCACGATTTTATCACGACACTACTAATGAGTGACAATTTACAATGTTGCTTTTGCAGTGTTTCTGTTTTATATTTGCACAATTTTTCTGAATTCTTCTGGAAAGTAAAACATGTCTTAGTAGTAACTTTTCTAGTATAGCTACAATGAGACAGGGTGTCCGTAGCACAACAATACGTTACAGTACAGTACTTTCTTCATCACAACAATAAGCGTAATAACTACGATATCTATACGCAAAACATTTCACTTTTGTTTATCATGAGGTAAGTACATTGACTTCTGCAGAACTTAGCTTTCGGAGGACGATAACTACGACACTTACACAGAGATTATCTTACAACAAGACGCACAGTTTAGCGCTACAGTACACGTATTTGAGTGATTAATTTTGTACTTAAAACGTTTATTTTTTAAAGATTTTTGAATTATAAAGTAAGTTTTCCATGATACATTTCATTCCATTGCTGTAATCTGTAACACCTGAGGGTATAATTACATTAATCCTCAGGGGGGTACACGCTTACTTTGTGTACCATGTGTTTGGCAAACACAAGGAGCCCTAGCTAATATGGTATTTGCTTATACAACTTTACACATCGGTACCGTATTTCTCTAACACACAAATTACACAGCTATCTGATCATTTAACTGAGAGATAAACTTTTTTTTACTACATCAGTGACACATGTTTACGCAATTTCACAGTTGGGTAATTTCACACTTATGAAATTGTATTTTGTCTGTACTTTGTGAACTGTTCATATTTTTTAGGAACCATTGTGATACTATGAGAGCTTTGAATGATGTATTTGGTAAGGGAGCATGATTTTTAAAGTACGTTTGAGGTAAATGACACTACTGACATGAGCAGAGAATTTTTTTTAGGTTTTGAAATTATTGGAGGAAGCTACGACGATTTTGAGAGTTGACTGAGGTGTTATGATGTTATTTTTACGACGACGATGTGTATTATGCTGTTGCGGTATGTTTATGATCAATAAGATGATGCTATACAAGGAATGTGATTACGTGTTTATATGTATATGAATAATGGATAGAAGTTAGGGACTCTTGACTTGTGTAAAAGGATGTTGAAAACCAAGAATTGTACTTTAAGAGTTATGAAATGTGTGTAAATGCGTGAATGTATCACAATGACGGCGAAAATTTCTTGGACACTGTTATATTCATAGGATTTTGTTTCTACACATTTGCAACGTAAATTCTCGACCTGTGAAATTTTTATATAAGACTGTCACTGTAGCGGAAACTGCTGTCGTAAATATTTCCGTAAGAAAGTTAAGTGACCACCTGCACGTGCGTCGTGGGCACACAGCTGTGTCAGACACCTGGAGAACAAGCCATTAGGGTGTGCCTTTCCGGAAGCACAGGTAGAGAAAAAAAAGGGAGGCCATTATCCTCGCTATTGACATTCGTTTGTAGAAAGCATCGTAAATACGACACGCTAATAATAACTTGGAAACATTCTTACATCTGCACACCTGATTAGGACAAGTGTCTATCTACGAGAATTGAGAGAAATGCCATATGGCTTGCTTTATGTATTTATTTACTCATTTTGTTTAATATCTAGTTTCTAGCTGCACTGGTTAAAATAAAATTTTATAGATGTACTAATATAAATATTTTCTGTCTCCAGATCCAGTAAATAATAGTTTTGTGATATATTTCCAAAAAATGAGGGAGCATAAAAAGACATTTCCCTTCACAGGAATTGCATAAACAATTTCTTTACGATTTGGTAACTTATCTGCTAGTGTAAGTTCTCGTGATGCATCACTCTAGTGTTAAGATGTGACGTAAGTTTTAAACATGGCCATTTTTACTGTAATATTTTTTCTGCTTGAGCTATGTCATGTTTAGGTATAAGTTGCTGCTGTTTGCCAGGCATAATGTTACTAAATTTGACTTTGTATTACGCTGTTCAGCCAGTTTTACTACTGATTTATTTTTCTTGTTTGCTGCACATTGCCTCATATTAGTTGTAATGTTGAATTGCTTGGTAATTTAGATTTACTGTAGCTTGCTTTGCCAGCTTGAAATTTTTGTCATTGATGTTTGTGTTACTTGATTTGTTCTGCTGCATTGCCTCGTCCCTTAGTTTAGCATCTGAGCTCAGTAGATTTAAGTTAGCTTAAGAGGGGGTAGACTATATAAGAAACTAGTTATGATGAATGGAAAGAAATGCATTGAAGGTATATGAAAACGTTTTGGGCCAAAATGAGTATTGTACAATGATCCGTAATTATTTTGAAAGAATTATGAACAGAGTAGAGAAAGCAGGTATTGATAGGACTTTTTGGAAATAATGAGGAACGAAGGGAGATCTCCGAGAAGTAAAGAAAGTTTTGTTTGCAAAATACTGCAGTAAAATAAACCCTGTCCTTTCCTTTTGTGTTATCCCACTATGTGTTTGTGTACCCTTGTGTATTTGTCTTTTTCCTGTCTTTATGTGTTTAGCTAATAAGATTAATGTTGTAGAATTTTCTGATAATATCTTATTTACTTTGTAAAGATGTTTAGACATTATTTATTCTCTTTTGTTTTAATGCTCATGTGTGAAATTAATGTTTCGAAACTATTCTCATTATTTTATGTATTTACTTATTTCATAATTCCTGTAACACTGATGTGCATGTTTATTTCTATTCTTTTGTAAAGCCCATATTACTACAAATGTTATCTGTATTATTATGTTTTTAATGATGTATTTTGTACCTTTGTAATTGTATTCTCATGTTATAAAATTGTAATTGACACCAGTTTATCAAACTAATTAACTTGTAAGTTACATTTCACTGCACACGTTTCTGTTGGTCATAGTATATGGACAATATGTGAGAAGTAGGGACTGTTAGTGTTTGTATGTGTGTTAATAATTCAGCAAGGGACTGGATAACAGCATTGCTGGTTCTAAGGACAATTCCAAAAACTTTGTGAGTGCACAAGTGGTGGTTATGGACTTGCTATATTATCCGCAAGACTCTTCAATTGTGATTGTGCACCTGCACAGTCACAACGGATGGCTGCTGGCCGTCTCTACGAGGACTACAGTGGGTCTACATCGTTGCTGACTCACCAGTACCATAATCTCTACAAGGACTACAGTGGGTCTACATCTTTGATGATCCATCAGTACCATTATTTCTACAAGGACTGCAGTGGGTCTGCACCTCTGGTGGCCCACCAATACCGTAATCTCTACCAGGACTGCAGTGGGTCTGCTCTGTGATGACCTACCAAACGATATTCTTCAAAACATCGAATGACTCTGCTGTGGGTTTGCTCTGTTGTGGCCCATGACCTGCCTGCATGTCAAGAGTCAGCACTGTCTTTCCGTTGGAAGGACAACACTACTTCTTCAAGACTGCATGGAAATCCACTATTTCCGTGTGCATTTTCTTTTACTGCTCAGACTTTGAGAAAAACACTGATATTTTACTGTGATGAACGATTAGGACTGTCTTTATGGACTGTGAGAAAGTTTAGCTTTTGACCAACATTGTATCAATAAGTGTGTGCATTTGATTTCTTTGTTATTGTAATTATGAAAATTTTTTTCAAATCTGTATTGGCCACTGCCCAAACCAATTTGTAAAATTTTTTGTGGGGAGCATGGGGGCTATGTAAGTAGGCTGTTTAGGTTTTTTTATTGGTAACGCCACCTCTGTATGAAAATCACTGGCTGTGCTGTGTGCAGTCTGTGGCTGCTTTGCATTGTTGTAATACTCGCCATTGTAGTGTTAGGCAGCTGGCTGTGAACAGCGCATAGCGTTGCGCAGTTGGAGGTGAGCCGCCAGCTGTGGTGGATGTGGGGAGATAGATGGCGGAGTTTTGTAATTTGTCATGAACTGCTATATATATGATGATATCAAGGTAAATACATTGTTTGTTCTCTATTAATATCTTTCATTTGCTAACTATCCCTATCAGTAGTTAGTGCCTTCCATAGTTTGTATCTTTTATTTAGCTGGCAGTAGTGGCGCTCGCTGTATTGCAGTAGCTTGAGCAGCGAAGATTTTTGTGAGGTAAGTGATTTGTGAAAGGTATAGTTTAATGTTAGTCAGGGCCATTCTTTTGTAGGGAATCTTGAAAGTCAGATTGCGTTGCGCTAAAAATATTGTGCGTCAGGTTAAGCACAGTCTAGTAAAATTGATAAAAGGGGACGTTTCAATAGGTGTTGGATCAAGCGCGCCTCTCACCAGGGAGGACAAAGAGACACACACAAGCAACATGCCGCCAACGCCCTCTCTACACCATGTATTTAGGCCTCCGCCACTGACCAGAAGGCCTCATTCAATCGCTCACTCACTCACTCACTCATCCAGTTTGGCGTCTGTTAGTTACTCACAGAGCGGGTTTAGTTCGACATAGGTTACGACAGCACATAGCGACCAGATTAGTGACATTACGTCAGTCTGCTAGAGGACTATTACAGATGATATTGTACCATAACACAAGGACTCTATTCAAGTTAAGTAGAGTTTCCAGTTCATGTAAATAAAGAACTGCATTAACCACGTGTCCATTTGTGTTGTAGAAAGATGATACCGACCACCCATAACAACATGCTCTCCGTTGCTTTCCTGCGGTACAAGACTCTACAGATCTCATTCTATTCTTGTTTTCCCACAGTCCTTGTTTCACTACCAAATAATAGAGCGCTCCGGACGTACATTCTCAGAAATATCTTCCTCAAATTAAGATCTATGTTTAATACTAGCAGACTTCTCTTGGGCAGGAATGCCCTATTTGACACTGCTAGTCTGCTTGTCCTCCTTGCTCCATCCGTCAGTGGTTATTTTGCTGCCTAGGTCGTAAAATTCATTAACTTCATCTACCTCGTGACCATCAATCCTGATGTTAAGTTACTTGGTGCTCTCATTTCTGCTACTTTTCATTACTTTCCTCTTTCTTCGATTTACTCTCAGTCCATATTCTTTACTCCTTAGACTGTCCATTCCATTCAGCAGATATTGTAGTTCTTCTTCACTTTTACACAGGATGGCAATGTCATCAGCGAATCTTAACATAGATATCCTTTCACTCTGAAGTTTATTTTCACTCTTTTATTTCTTTCATTGCTTCTTCGATGTATAAATTGAACAGTAGGAGCGAAAGGCTACAACCATGTCTCATACTCTTTTTAACCCAAGCACTTCGTTCTTGGTATTACACTTTTATTATTCCCTGTTTGCTCTTGTACATGTTGTGTATTACCCGTCTCTCCCTAAAGCTTACCCCTATCTTCCTTAGAATTTCGAACATCTTGCACCATTTGACAATGTCGAATGAATTCCAGATCGACAAATCCTATGAACGTGTCTTGAATTTTCTTCAGTCTCTGGTCCATTATCAACCAAAACGTTACAACTGCCTTTCCTAAGGCCAAACTGATCGTCGCCTAACTATCCTCGATTTTCTTTTCCACACTTCTACATGCCTGAACTGTTAGACTGAAGGTGCGACGATTCTCGTACTTGTCACCTCTTACAGGCTTAGCAACTTCGTGGCTGATAATTTTTGGGAAAGCCAGATGGCATATAGCCAGACTCTTACATTCTGCACACCAATGTGAATAGCCGTTTTGTTGTCACTTCCCCCAATGATACTAGAAATTTTGATGGAACGTTATCCATCCCTTGTATCTTATTTAATCCGAAAGTCTTCCAAAGCTCTTTTAAATTCTGATTCTAATTTTGGATTCCCTATCTCTTCTTTATCAATTCCTGCTTCTTGTTCTATCACATCAGCCAAGTCTTCCCCCTCACAGAGGCCTGCAGTGCACTCGTTCCACCTATCGCACCTATCGACTCTCTCCTTTGCACTATACAGTGGAATTCCCATTGTACTCTTAATGTTGTCACCCATAATTTTAATTTCACCGTAGGTTGTTTTGACTTTTCCATAGGCTGACTCCATCCGCCAATCATTTCTTTTTCTATTTCTTTGCATCTTTCGTGCAGTCATTTCGCCTTAGCTTCCGTGTATTTCCCATTTATTTAATTCCTAAGCGACTAGTATTTCTGTATAACTGAATTTCCATGAACATTTTTGTACTTTCTTCTTTAATCGATCAAATGAAGTATTTATTCTGTTACCCATGGTGTCTTAGCATTAACTTTCCTTGTACTGAAGTTTTTCTTTCCAACTTCGACGTTTTTAGAGATGTCCGCTACTCTTCAGCTGAACTGCCTACTAAGCTATCCATTATTGCAGTATCAATAGCATCAGAGAACTTCAAGCGTATCACTTCATTTCTTAGTACTTCCTTACCTTACTTCACTGCGTATTGATTCTTCCTGACTAGTCTCTTAAAATTCAGTGTGTTATTCGTCACTACTAAATTGTGATCTGAGCCTATAATATCTACTCCTGGGTACACCTTACAATCCAGTATCTGATTTCGGAATTTGCCCGTTTGATGTAATCTAACTTCCCTTACCTCCCGGCGTTTTTCAAGTATACCTCCTCCTCTTATAATTCTTGAACATAATATTCGCTATTACTAGCTGAAATTTATTTCAGAACTCAATCAGTGT
Organism: Schistocerca nitens; assembly: GCF_023898315.1. Classification (NCBI taxonomy): domain Eukaryota; kingdom Metazoa; phylum Arthropoda; class Insecta; order Orthoptera; family Acrididae; genus Schistocerca; species Schistocerca nitens. The sequence continues at coordinate 673,699,724 of NC_064614.1, read as the reverse complement.
TTCTCCTCTCTCATTCCTAGTACCAAGCCCATATTATTCCGTATCCCTTTCTGCTCCTTCCCCTACAACTTATTACAGTCCCCCATGACTATTAGATTTTCATCTCCCTTTACATACAAATTATCTGTTCAATGTCCTCATATACTTTCTCTATCTCTTCATATCCAGCTTGCGACGTCGGCATCTGTACCTGAGTTATCGTTGTCGGTGTTAGTTTGCTGTCGATTCTGTTAAGAATAACCCTATCACTGAACTCACTCTCTGCCCTACCTTCCTATTCATAACTAATCCTACTCCCGTTACACCATTTTCTGCTGCTGCTGATATTACCCTATAATCATCTGACCACAAATCCTTGTCTGCTTTCCATGTCATTTCACTTACTCCCACTATATCTATATTGAGTCTTTGCATTTCCGTTTTCAGATTATCTACTTCCCTAGCACGTTCAAACTTCTGTCGTTTCACGGCCCGAATCGTAGAGTGTTGTCCTTTTATTGCTTATTCAATCTTTCTCTCATGCTCACTTCCCACTTGGCAGACCCCTCCCAGAGATCCGAATGGGTGTCTATTCCGGAATCTTTTGCCAGTGGAGAGAGCATTATGACACTTTTTCAATTACAGGCCATATGTCCTGTGGATACGCGTTATGTGCCTTTAACACAGTGCTTTCCATTGCCTTCTGCAGCCTCCTGGCGTTGATCATTGCTGGTTGTTCCGCTTTTAGTGGCAATTTCTCATCCCAAGATCAAGAGAGTTCTCTAATACTCTGTCCGCTCCTCCGCCCTCTTTGACAAGGCCATTAGCAGGATGGAGGTGATTTCCTGTTTCGGAAGTCTTCGGTTGTCAGTGCTGATGACCTTTTTTCAAAATGAAAGCGGTTTCGCGTTTCGAACGCGAGACCGAGGACGTTTTAATTACTAATGAAAGACGCTATCCCCAGTCCACAAGTTATCGAAGTGCTAATACCCCTTACGTTATTCTTATGATCACTACGCGAGCTATACGATAGTGGCAGCAGGATACTTGTACAGTCTTCCTCGAACAAGGGTTCTCTAAATTTACCTAACAGAGCTTTACGTGAATTACGCTACCTTTCTTCGAGGCTTCTCATTTAAGATCCTCCGATATTACTGCTATACATTCGTATAAGCTGTACCAACCTGTTAGCGTGTTTTGGAATTCGTTCGGCAAGTACCGTCACCCGTACTTAATAACGACTCCAGTAGCCGGGAGTGCTCTGGAAATGGTCGCACTGCCGTCTTGTGTGCTGTTTCCTTTAGTAATGCACTGCACTTTTCCAGTCACCAGTTTTAGACATTCGACTCATACTTCAACATAAGCGACTATATATGTCTCCTGGATGTAAGAAGAATCTCCACTATGAAGAGCAATGCTGATGCTGGTCGTGATTGTCGGTAATTTGTTGCCAAGTACCTGTTGTATCTCTGCACACGACTGAGGAAAATACTATGGAGATCAGATGTCTTGGAACACTGAATGCAATCCACTTTGGTCACTACTCATTTATTAAACTTGCACAAAACGAAAAGAGATGCACTTTATGATACAGTCATTTCAACGTGCTCTTAGGCTTCAGCCATGACTCTTCTTTTCCCTTGCCCAATCCTACACCATTACCTTGATGATGAGAACTGGATACTGATTTTGCTTTACATGATTTATTTATCAGCAACCTTGTTTATTGAGATAATGTTACTTTATAATGATCATTAGGACTACAATGTAATGGTTTTATATTACTCAAGATCTCTATTTACCAGTAATGAGATAAATTTACCACACATTTGTTGTAAAAGGTACTTCCAAATACGTGTCAAATTTGTTAACCCCGCTGGAGGGTTGTGGAAGGAGTCTACTGGGGCACACTTATACCGGCGAGCCTGTGGATGTTTCTTCAGGCGGTTTTCTATCTACCTTGGCGAATGCGGGCTGGTTCCCCTTATTCCGCCTCAGGTACACTATGTCGGCGATTGCTGCGCAAACACTGTCTCCACATACGCGTACACCATAATTACTCTACCACGCAAACATTTGGGGTTACTCTCGTCTGGTATGAGACAATCCGGGACGGGGGGGGGGGGGGGGGGGGGAGGAGGGTTGGTCCACTCAGGCCCAAACCTCACAATAATCCTGGGTTCGGTGTGGGTGGACTGCTGTTGCCTGTTGTGGGGTTGTGAAACACTGAGGGCCACCGCGGGACGAAGGCTCTCCATCGTTTCTAGGTCCCCAGTTTAAGACACAATACTCAACACCAGAATGTGCATAAACTGATTTGATGTAAATGCTAGTTACATATTTCCCTTTTGGGTTCTAAGATTTGTTAACACAGGTATATGTAATACGATGATCTGTATTTATGCATTTTTAGTGACGTTAGATAATATCTCTTGTATAAATCTCATTGTTTGTCAATCATTTAGTAAAAGGATGTATTTTTCTGAGTAATGTAATTTCAATTGTCAGATGTTTTAAAAAGCCAGTCTTAACTTAGAATACAATTAACCAAAAATTCAGTGTTAGTAATTCACTACAATCAGTACCGTCCGCAGCTCGTGGTCGTGCGGTAGCGTTCTCGCTTCCCACGCCCAGGTTCCCCGGTTCGATTCCCGGCGGGGTCAGGGATTTTCTCTGCCTCGTGATGACTGGGTGTTGTGTGATGTCCTTAGGTTAGTTAGGTTTAAGTAGTTCTAAGTTCTAGGGGACTGATGACCATAGATGTTAAGTCCCATAGTGCTCAGAGCCATTTGCACCATTTTTTTGAACAATCAGTACCGCCTCCCTGTCCGGGTCACACGTTTTTCAAAGACGTTGGATTTTTCTTAAATGATTTCATTTAACAACTGAGCCGGTAGCTAGCATATTTACATTTTTTCATAAGAGACCAGAATACACCGCGTTCCACCGTTGCTGCTTAGAGGTAAGACAATTCAATTTATTTGTTATGTGCACAGAGACCAAAGTTATCAGTTTTGAACAAGACCAGAGGATTCAGTGCCTAAGGGGCAGAATTTTTTTTTTTCAGTGACCGTATTTACATATTGGTACTGGCAGCTGCATAGCCCAGTCAGTTCGTGTAAACTTTGGTAACAATAACACAGAGCAAGCACACCATTTGCAGTTACAATACGCTATGTGATAACTCCAGTTTTGTACACAGTCCACAGTCACGAATGCATTCAATAGTATTTAAAGAAAGTTACATATTTGTTCCGTGCACACGCATGCACTTAAGTATCACAAACGATACAATTTATTTTTAAACAATGTTACACTTATTTGTGCACTCGCATTCATCCAGTGTATTAAAAAATATTTATCACTTATATTATTTCACCTAATTTACAATGCTTGTCAAATGTCACAATATTTTAAAGTGTCCACAAAAATGTGCCAATAATGCCAGAAACTGTAATATTTACGTTACAACAGCATCTAAACACTTTAAATGTATTCAGTCTGGTGATTTCTACTGTCATCACACAACTTTTTCATCACCAATTTAGGGAGGGAAAAAAGCTAATGTATAACTAGAAAAATAAAATCGTTGCTAATTAGTCAAATGATTGAACAAACTGTTGCAAAACGGAACTATGGCTCTCTGAAAAAGTACAATCATTTGCACCAACATCTAATAAAAATACCACCTCGCAACACAATTTTAGAAAGGAAGAAGGCGTTTTAAAATGATTTTTCACTTAAACTGCAAAACAATATTCCTTGTTTGTACACACGGGATAGCCAAAGACAGTGATAGAGGTGTGACATCTCCACGGAAATAGACATATTCGAACTCCAAAAATAAAAATATTCGCTAAAATTATTTACCATTTGTCGTGTTACACGAAAGATTTCACAAAATTTCCAAATAAAATGAAGCTTAAAATTAAATTTCCAGAATCTAAATTGACTCTATTATTTATTAAAATACACGTAAGTTGCATGCACTAAAAACTTTTAGGTATACTTCTGACATTGACCTAACGAAAAGAACTGGCAAATTTTTTGCTGAATGTTGTTTCCAGTTTTGTGTTAATGCATTAAATTTTGATGCAAGAGTACTAAATACAAACACTACGCCATTTATTTTGACTGAAAAAGATCTCTTGCAGATATCAGACAAACGAAAACGTTTTTGACCAAAATGTGAGCTGCAGAAACACAAATCCGAGGCACCGAGTCTTGTTACCCCTCCAGAGAACACTAGCAGTGAAGAGAGAATTATATCCCAATCTCAGACTGAGATCTCTCTCACGATTTCGTGCCCCCTTATGCAAGATAAGTCAAGAAAAAATGGTAGTGAGCATGAAACTTGTGACCAAACCCTCAGGATTATACATAAATTCAGTTTGTACTTTAATGTGATGATAAGTTGCATACAATCGCAATAAGATTCTTACGTACCAGTTATTGCAGGACCGATACTTTGCGACCAGCCGGTCCTATTATTGTTTATTTCATTTATTAATGACGTTTAAATATACCAATTACTGTCAAACGTTTATACTGAACTACGTGCCTGTGGCATGCGACCTTGGCTATGAAACGAATCGTATCTTCTGCCTTGGCAACAGTCTTCAGCAAACATAAAAGCATTACCCTATCACTCAGTGGAGTATTTGTGCCGTTATTATTTGAGCAAATAACGATGTTATTATCACTGTTTTTCTGATTTTCCCCGTGTGTAGTCGACTGAACTGTTGTTAGACTAAAACGGTGATTGACTACTGATTACAAAGTAAATGGTCGATATAGGAGCTCGATCGCATATGTCACCCATTGTTACAAAAGCACTGGTTTCAACTTAACACTGCCAACCTTCGATATCGTTTTGACACTGTGGTCACATCAGCTAGTTTCTCTTTGCAGGCACAGGAAAAGGAGACGTTTGTGACTTACATTATTAAGCCCCTCTCAGATAAATTAGGTTCTTATGGTCACCAAACTCTGAAGAAGCTAATTTCATTTTATGAATTCTACTGTTTACTGTGAGTTAGTGAGAATTCGGTTAATCCGATTTATACTTACAAATTCAAAATGGAAGGTCGCGGTCCTAATGCCTCGTTAGGGCAGGCATCATTAAAACCTTTACATAAATAATTTTATTTTGAACTTCCTTTCACCAAAATTTACGCCAGCGGATTCTAAAACAAAGTCGACCAGTGCATGAAGCTTAGTTTTTTAACCAGTTTAAATGAAATGAAACTGAACTTCTCACTTTGAAACACTTAAGCTTCAGAAAACTCTAATACAATTCTTAAGCTCGCAATGTAGATATAGGGAGTTATTTGCAATGAATGACACAGTATATAGGATAGTGCATTGTTTGATAAGTGAAAGCAAGTTCACGTCACTACCAAGAATGAACTGTAATGCGCTAGTTATTTACGGATCCACACTTTCTCTAATATGACTGGTACTCCTGATAGTTTTTAACAACTACTAAGCAAATTGAAAGTCTTGCCTTGCCGACGTTGCGCGCTCGAAACTATGGTGGACAATGATATGACGTGACATACCTCCATCGCGTCTCTGATCAATTATTAAACGCCAAACAACAAGACGCTTTTCAAATCAAGTGTTCCAGTGGCAGCCATGGCTCACAAAACTTCACAGCATCGTAACTCCGGCAATTGTTGTATCCGTAACTTGGTGATTTCAGAGACGACTTGAAGGGGGAACGACAGGGTGTCGAACGAAAATATTGTTCTAATTAATATTTTTTATCCGTGCTGGAATGTAATAGAGAAATGGGATTCGCTGCATTGAATAATTTTGTTGGTATTTTTTCTTGAAAAAGATTAGTAGGCTATCTCACTGTATAATTGGAATTGTCCCGAGGCAGATCTGGAAGGAGGTAGATGGACGGTTGTCACTGTAACTCCGGTTGTGGTTATCTGAAATAATGAAATTAACATATCACCCTGGTCCTTACAGGCGTAAATTTTTAGTTCATCGTAGAGATTCGCAAAAAAAATGTTTGACAAGTATTTATCATATAAAGAAAGTAATAAAGCCCGAATATTAGGGGTTATCGTCGATGCCTGGTCCATAATAACTATCGCTCCAACTAGTGGATGGCCGCTTTCTGCCATTTTGACCTGATGAGCCCTCATTTTCGTCCTCGAAGGCCTTTTCGTCGCTGAGCGCATAGCTGTTGGCATCTCTATTTTCACAGAATCGGGGCATTTCATCGCCGATTTTGTTTTGAAGGGCATTTGGCATGTGCATTAATGCATGAATACACATACCGTCAAAATTGAAGCAACGTTGACTATTTCGCTTCGGCTTGATGTTATTTTTTGAACGTATCTCCAAGTGAGACTATTGAAACTTCCGTCCACATTCTGAGTAAAACGGCCCAAACAACGCTCCAGCAAATCAGGTTTACTTATGTCGGTATAAATAGGAGTGATAGCATCGATAACGACTTATGTCAATGGCAACGAAGGGAGCGTGTGCGCGGGACCGTTTTTCTAACGCTTAGGCGTGCCGTGCACACTCTGTTTCTAACGTCGACAGAATGGTTACATTTTGAAGTTCGCGCATAATATTTTGGGGAATAATTCTTCAATGTATATACATACTCACTCCGTAGAAAAAATTCCAAGTTTTTTCGACCGACACCCTGTCGTTCCCACTTAATAGTAGATAAGTAAATGCCATGATACTTTGAGAATGTTTCGACGTAATTTTTAAGGCAATTATAGTTTTAAATCTGCGGCAATCGACAAAGCATCCACGCACTTAAGAGCCTCGGTACATTCTGTCATCCCTCTACTGTTATCCACGTCACTACAGAGTGTGCCATAACATTCGTCCAATCAAGGCTTGATTTTTGTGGCAATACGCTTGCTTCTAATTAAATCGTCATTTAAGGTCTTGGAGTAGAGCAGTCACTTACAGTCAAAGAAATAATTGTTACACCTTTTTTGTCTCTTCTAAGTAATGTACATATAAAAGTAACTCATTGTATAAACAACAAAGATATCTTAATTCCCAACATACATATATCGTTTCGATATTAATCGATTCATAGCCGCATCGAAAACAATTTATAACAATTTATTATTTAATGTGTTTGGTACTGCGGTATTCGAAACACAGATGACTTATAAAGTAATGCACAAGTAGGAACTCTGTAGCGACTTTGGATATAAACTGACCTTTACCCTTTGGAGGCTGCCCACATTATCAGCAGGGTTGTGGCGAGGAGAGCAGTGCTATGCATGTCGAGGCACATTGATAGGTATCATGTATAATTTTGGTACCTGAATCGAATGTGAGCGAGCAGCGATGTTATAAATCCGTATCGCAGAAGTTAAGTTAGTATCTCTGATGCAGTTGTCTTGTATAACTTTGGTTTCTGAATCGATTGTGAGCGAGCAGCGATGTTGTTAAACTGTATTGCTGAAGTTAAGTTAGTATCTCTGATGTGCACGAGGGCGCAGTGGAGCAGACAATGTTAAGCTGTGTTAGAGTGAGGTAGAGCAGACTATGTTTGGCAGTGTTAGAGCGAGGAAGCAGACAGTGTTAAGGCGTGTTAGAGTGAGGAAGCAATGGCAATATTATGTTTCAAATTTAGTGCCTCAATTTATCAATTTGTTCCAAAAATGTTCAAATGTGTGTGAAATCTTATAGGACTTAACTGCTAAGTTCATCAGTCCCTAAGCTTACACACTACTTAACCTAAATTATCCTAAGGACAAACACACACAACCATCCCCAAGGGAGGACTCGAACCTCTGCCGGGACCAGCCGCTCAGTCCATGATTTCAGTGCCTTAGACCGCTCGACCAATTTGTTCCATCATCATGATTGTATCAAGAGTCTAACGGAAACTGATTAGTGAAGGAGGAAGTCTAATGGGATATCAAATGTAAATATTATTATGATGTTACTTTTTTTTTAACTGTTGCTGTGTCATCGGACTACCTTGGTTATTGTACTGAGACTTGTTAGATTTGAGAGATACGAAAGTGTATTGTTTGGATGTTAAGAACGTCATTAAATTTAAAATCTGCCTTGAGCACTTTTTCACAGTATACAAAAAAATTAAGTGTTGTCATTTATGCACATATTTCATATTTTTACCAACCTTTCTCTTACAGTTTGTAATGGATCATGGAACCAAGTGTGTTCGAAAAACAGTTCGATTTGCAATTAACAGAGAACTCAATGCACCTCTCAAGTGTCTCTGTGTAGATCCAGTAATTTGAAGCTATAGCATAGCGACGCGCAAGACAGAGCAGAATAGACGTAAGGACAAAATATTTTGACTTTTTTTTTTTATTCAATAAGGGTCAACTTATTCAGAGACAGTTTTTCTGATCGATTTTACAAAACCAGTTACGCCAGGTTTCATGTAAAAGTTCATTACTCAAGCAGTTTATACTGTTCAAAATTCTTGCAGTCAGACTGATAACTTTTACAATGTGAAATACTTCCGTTTTCATTACGACAATTAATTATTAGTACAGTGCAGCTTTGCTTTCGCATTTCGACTGTACAAGTTTCATTACGACAGTTCATTTATTATTACAGCTCAGAGCCTACAATCACAGACGTATTTCAGTCATTATATTTTAAAGAAAATTTTCACTGTATATTATTTTAATTACATTAAAGAGAACTTTAACTTGGCGATGTCCTTGTACAGTGCGGGCGACGTAGGAATATTTTGAGAAACAGTCAGAAATTGTGTGCTGCTCTGTGTTACTTATAAATTTAGTGCAACGCGAATGTGTCTAATAACATTGTAATCCCTTTTCAGATTTGATATCTATGGTTTTCAACGTTGTCTTTTACATTTGTGATTTGTCTTTTAATTTCTCTATTACCATACCTCTAAGTACGTTTGTCAGCAAATCACGCACTACGACGAATTCGCAAAAGTCTGATTTGCAAAATGCAAGCGACAGCAACAATGCCTTTGCTGATCATTCTTTTGCTACTGAAACTAACCATATTTCTGACGTAATAATGCAAGATGCTATGTCTTTGCAACCGGATAGTCAATGCACGAACACGTAGACACTCTTGATTCTGCTGTAACTCAACATTCCGATAATAATATTTATCGTAATAATGATCTTTTCTTTTCTGAGTATAGTAACTGCACACCGACAATAACAAAACTTTTCCGACAATTCTGTTACGCAACAGCGTGACAACCAACAATTCACATTCCTTTTCTCAATCAGATTTTGAACGCTTGGTGCAAGCTATTATGACATTATCTGACGAAAATAATAAACGTTTTGAGGAACAATCCAGTCGTTTTGCTGAGGCACTTAAAGAAAGCAACAAGACACTTACGAAACGTTTTGATAAACAATCGACTCGTTTTGACGAACTTAAAAACAGTAACGAGTCCCTTACAAAGCAATTTCAAGAACTTATTGATAAATGTACTAAAAATCATGAATCTCTTTCAGAACGTTATGATTTTAACGCAGACGTGAAATTCATCAAGATCATGAGGTCATTTTATCAGTTGATAACGGTTTTTTTTTTTTATAAATTGAGGATAGCTGAGAACTTTGCCTAGCCACGCCAACAGTTACTCTGTGTCATTCTGTAACTACTCCCCACAGCTTATGAGATAGCATTTATGTGCACCAGAAGTTGCAACTAAAAAGGTGCGAAACGGGTAGTGTGGGTCTATAATTGACTTGAATAAATACAGTTACAGTGGACTGTTGGACTTTTCGTTCCGTTCTGTATTTAATAATTTTAACACCTGTTTTAAAAAATTGTTCACAATATGAGTTGCAAGTCAATCGAGTATACTTATTTTAGCTGTGGTTCCCGTAGCTTTAAAATCATCTTTTTCTTAAAACCTGCAGAATAACATTATACAGTGCAACCATTACTAATTCACCATTTCTATATTCGATGGTATTGTGATGAACAGTGTTCTGTATGAGAGAAATATGTTTCTCAAATATGTATATCTTTTATGTATAATACTTATGTCATCTTTGTGGGAGTCTGTGTTAATAATTTTCACCTAGTTTATAGGTAAATAATTAAAACTGTAAGCAGAAAAAACGTAGTTTATAATATTTTCTTGGTTTTGATTGTCTGGAAGAATCACTTGCACACCAGTCAACTTTCACATATCCTTATTGCCCCAACAGACAATTTGTAAAACAATGTTAAACTCATCACAACAGTTGCTCTATAAGCTATCCGATAGTTTACACTTCATAGAAGTGATTGGCACAGTGTATGGCGAAGCACGTTGTATTGTTCATTGAGTTCTTTCACTCACTTTTGAAACTTGTAGTTCCATCTAGTGGCACCCTGCGAACTAGGCAGGCCAGTCTGCCCGATGTAAGCAGCCCCCCTGTTGGGAACTTTGTTACTGTATTTGTGAACGTCTACCTGCCTCTTTGTTTAGGGCAAATAGGTCTTGCTGAGTGGCCGCAGTGAGTGGACATGGCACCTGGGAGAATTTGCAGCGAGCAGATGTCTCTGAGGCAGGCAAGCACCGCAGTAAGCGGAATGCATGTATCTTGCCATGTAGGTTACCTTGGAGACTCTGTAGTGAGCAGATGTATGTCTCAGCCTGGCAAGCGTCGCAGTGATGGGACTACATTCTATATTGCCATGTGTTAGAACAACATGTAGCATGGAGACCCCGTAGAGAATGAAAGTACTCTCAGCCAAGCCAAGAGCTACAGCGAACGAGTGTCTTGTGCATCTTGTAAGGTACCACGGCAATAAACGTATTTTTAAGTCACAGGTTGTGTTCTTGTAATTCATTTGAGTGGAAATAAGAGGAGGGTAGTGAGTCCTCTTGTACAATACGCTCAAAATTTAAATGTGCCAGTGCAGGACAGAGGTATGCAGGTGAATTGGGTACACACTTTTTTGGCGTTTAACACACTCAGACAGTCATCCACAGGGTCAAACACAACATTCCTTCTGGAGTTATAAATCGTCTGTTCCAGTCTGGTAATGCCATGTTCTTTAGCCAAGGGTGATGTAAAACTCTCTCATAGATTCGTATCAGGACTCTTTATAAAAACATTAAGATCGTTTGTTCACTCCTAGGCTTACTGTTGTCCGCAGTCACATTCTTGTGTCCTTGATAGTCTGCTTGACACAGAACCCATGGCTTAATGTTAGGTAGACAGATATCTCCATTTCGTAAAAATTGCAGCAAAATCTTGCATTACATCTAGATTCTTAAGGTAATAGTTGTATACATAAAGCTGCTGCAATATCCCAGGCAGCTCTACTAGTACAGCCATTTTGGCATCACCCAATGCCATTTTATACGGCAGAGCTAAAGGATTTTTAAATTTCCTCAAAATGGTTTTCAGTGCTTACTTTCCGATTTCTTCCAGCATTTCTCTTGCTGCCACATTGTTGTTCCCATGTAGGAGAAATTGTAATTTCACCTTGATGCCGTGTCTCACAGAGACGAACTTGGGGAACTTACCGCATACATAATTGTCAAATTCACTATACATCTCTTTCTTTAACAATACAGACCATCCCTTCTTTAACTATTGATGACATTCCTTTCGATCACAGATCTTAACTACCACAACGTTCTCACAAAACTGCTCTGTAATTAGTCAAGCCGTATTTAAATTTTGCGAAGGAGCCTGCATTTTTGCTTTAATTAATGTTACTAAAGTTAGTAATAAGACTGTTTGTGTTTCACAAGCCAAAGTGCTCGCCAGGTGGTTTCACAAACTTGCCGTGATAGCTGAGGGGTGTTAAGCACTTTGGAGAAGCCCATGACGATAACTTGAACTACCTCAAAGTACAGAACAAATGAAGTTGTCAAAGCTTTTTATATGCTCCAATGATAAAGATCGTGATACTTCCGTTCATATAATCCTAAATTTAGAAGGCTGCTACACGGTCCACCTCGGGTATCGCCAGTACGCCGGTGCACAATCAGAATAGTAAGATGCAGTATCCATGTTATGCGATATGATTTCCCAGATTGTGTGATGCAGCGTGATCATGTTTACGTGATAAAAGTATCATCATCTTGGATCTTTATAGTATATAAAAATCTGTAACAGCTGCAGTTGTTCTTTACTTCAAGGTGGTTCAAAGTGTTAACTTCCTTCCAAAGTACTTAACATCATTTAGCTATTAAGGAAGGATACGAGATAATTGATGAACGATTTGGTATGCGGTTATTATCGGAAAACTGAGACAATCTTGTTACTAACAACTGTAACAGTAACTACATTGAAAACAACAGGCTCCTACCAAGAAAAATTTAAATATGCCTACACTTTTAACGGAACCATTTAGTGGCTACAATGTGGTGTATAAAACTGTGATCAAGAGGCCGGCAACAACAATTAGACAACGAACGGGTACTTAAGACAACGGACGGGTACTCTAAGCTAGAAGCAGTTTTATACGGGGTGTCTCACTTATGGCGCAGATGCTGAGTCCGGCGGTGTGCGAATTCCATTAGTGGGTAGGAATGCTCCGAACGTTGCATACGCTGCGCCCTGATCAACAGAGTTCGGTGTTTTACATACGATGTGTGTGCGGTCCAGCACTGGGAGGGGAAGGTTATAATCGCTGTATCTGGCGCATCTTCATCATTGGCCTCTGGCACATCGTTTATTGGTTCCAGCCAGACTAATAACAGGAGCGATTATGAAAAGAAGACCGAGAAAATCAATGTGTCATTTAGCACATTAGACTAGGTGTTAACTGATATTGACAAATCGACTGTTCAGCATGCAGTATGATTTCTTCCACTGAATACAAACTCTAAGGACTGATCGATGAGGGGATGGAACAAAAATAAAAATCTTATGAACTTATATCCGGAAATGCTTACTTTCCATGCTAGAGACCATTTATACAATCGTAAATTCTTACAGAGACTACAGTCTAATACACTATCAACCATGCAGCCACAGTTACAGTAAGTGTCGAAAATAATATCCATGTGCCTCAACACATTCGTGTATGCACTGTAGCATGTTCTGTCTCACATGTTCCCATCGGCCTGGCTGCATCCGAACAGTGTCAAAGGCAGCATGAATATGCTGCTCCAGTGTTTCCAGGTTTGGAATGGGCTCTGCTTACACGATACTTTTGAGATGGCCCCATAAGCAGAAATCACACGGTTGAGATCCAGTGAACAAGCAGGCCATGCAACTGGGCCCCCTCGTCTGATCCATTGACCAGGGAAGACACGAATGGGATGTGTCTGGCATTAACGGCGATATGGAGTCGAGCACCATCATGCTGCAGCCGCATAACCCTTCGAATAATCAATGGTACTTCGTTTAGCAGGGAAGGTAAAGTCACCTGCAAGAAACGACGATAATTTCGACATCTAAGGCGACGTGGAAGGGAGAGTGGGCCCGCCGTCGCCAGTTATCCAGGCCACACATTCCGGCTGCACCAATGCTGATGATGTGCCGTCACCATACCATGACGGTTCTGCATACTACCCCACGGATGACTGTTATGAAAGCTGAAGATACCACTCTGTGTAAAGGTGACCTCATCTGTGAATGGGGTGGATGACACAATTCCCAGACTCGTGGTTGCCAGGTGACGAAATCAGTGTCACTTGCAAGCCCTGCAGAAACTGTAAGTGATAAGCTTAGTAACAATTTTCATGGAGAATGTTCCACACGGTCATCTCGCTTACCCTGCACTAGTGCGAACAGCCTGATACTGACACCGCGGTCGCGTTCCTCAGTGTTAATCATGTTTTCTCCAAGTCTGATGTCTGAACATTCTGGATATGTTCTTCATGATTTCCTGTTTCCTGAAACGACTCTGTCTCACATAAACGGCGAAACACTATCTCAAACACTGAAAGTTGGGGTCGTTGTCAGCGGGATAGGTCTCCTGATACAACCTTGCTGCTTGCCACCCGTCGCCATATGCCTTTCTGTAAGTAAGCACCACATCAGCAAGCTTTCAATTCGAATACAGAACCATTGTGTACAACGCTGTATCACATCCACAACAAGGTGAGTCAGCGAGAGATGTGAATCGGGCACACACTACCAATACTATGTATAGCAGGAGAGGGCGCTGGGGCATAACGTTTGAGGAACAGCACCACCCTCTAGGAGGAAAAGCACCACCCTATAGGAGGAAACCATGCATACTGTACCTGCGGTTACATGGTGCAGCGCGTATTACACAACAGTCTCTGTAACAAAGTATTATTGAATAAATGATCTCTGGCATAGAAGCCATGCATTTCCGGACATAAGTTCATTAGACATTTTTTGTTTCATATCCTCACCTCGATCAATCCCTAGAGTTCGTACACAGTGGAAAAAAATCACCGTGCCTAATTTGTGTCAAGCTACACACAGGTTTCTGTATAAAGAAATATAAATTATACCATCGGCGACAGACGATATATCTCTCCAGAATGAGAGTTTCAGTCTGCAGCGGAGTGTGCGCTGATATGAAACTTCTGGCAGACTGAAACTGTGTGCCGGACCGAGACTCGAACTCCAGACCTTTCCCTTTCGCGGGCAAATGCTTGCAGGAGAGCTTCTGTGAAGTTTGGAAGGTAGGAGACGAGCTGCTGGCAGAAGTAAAGTTGTGAGGACGGTGCGTGAGTCGTGCTTGGGTAGCTCCAATGGTAAAGCACTTGCCCGCGACAGGCAAAGGTCCCGAGATCGAGTCTCAGTCCGGCACATAGTTTTAAACTGCCAGGAAGTCTGATATACGTCTCATTCTCGATGATACAATGGGCATTGTAGTGTGAATCTTGAACACAAGACGACAACTGTTCACAAGTTCATACAGCGTAAATTTGTTGGGTACATAGAATAAAGTATGAGATTAAGATGGCAGAGTAGGCGTCAGAGATCAACTTTCACAATAAATGGCAACTCTGGGGTATGTACGATGATAGCTTTTAAAACATCTGTGGATGTCGAGAGATCGAATTACAAGAACGACATGGTGGCGTATGGGTCGATATCAAACTATGAGGATAAGATGGTGGAGCAAGGGCCTGAAATAAAACTACAGGAACAACGTTGTGGATCAGAGGAGAGGTGATAAATCGCATAACCATACCCCATGGCTCTCTTTCGCACCATTTTTAGTCACACAATTGGCCTCAAGCAAGTTTGGGGAAATATAAGAGGATGGAGAGTGGGTGAGGGCAGGGGGGAGGAGATCTGCCAACAATGCAAAGGCTGCATGCTTGCGCCTGCAGTACAGTAGCCCCTGAGGTAGGCAAACTGCACAACACTTAGCAAGTTCTCTCTGCTCGAATACTTTCTAGATCATAACATTGGATGTTAGCGAATCACAAACATTGGGAAAAATCGAAAACACAATCGAAGCATTTGAAACGGATTGCTCTAGAAAGGTGCCGAAAGTAAGGTGGGGGGTGTCGAAAGTTAGGTGGACAGATGAGGAATAAAGGGGTTCTGCAATATCAGCCAAGAAAGGAACTTATCGGAAACACTGACAAGAGACAGGGACAGAATCAGAGGACATACGTTAAGGCATCAGTCAAGAACTTCCATCACACTAGAACAGTGGTCGTCAAACTGTGGCCCACAGGCCGCATGTGGTCTGAATTAAGTATTCGTGCGGTCCGCGGTTGTCCGCTGTATTTTATAATAATATGCATCTGTCAACTAACAGCCAAATCCAAAAACCTCAACTAACATTAATAGCTGCTTAAGACTGTCGTTCTGCTGCTCATTGACAAACAACACTTACAAAGACATTAATATTCTATGATGTTCTTAATATTAATTTGTATTGGTCAATTCGATCATGAGCTAAGTAAACTTAGTCACCTACCACAGTGGCAGAGGGATAAGTAACGTGATGACTGACGGGTTGGAGGGTGTGAGAGGGGAAGTGTTTTATTATTTGTCTTCCAGTATTAACAACGCGCAGCTTGTACTGATCAGCTGCTGTGGTATAAATTTTGACACACATGCTAACATGGATTGGTGGACGCGCATTATAAAGATTGCCACATTCAAATGTGCTACATATTTGTAGCAATGAGTATGAAATCAACTTACTGTTGTTGTAATACAAGCCAGTGAGCAGAAGAAAAATGACGTTCAAAACTTTTGCTTAACGTTTGTCCTTTGTCTCATATTGCATAAAGGATTAAATGTAAGTACAATTAATGTTATTATCCAATTAATCATCTGTTCATGCAGACAATACAACACATTTAATCACACAGAAAACACAACACTTCATCAGGTAACTTAGTTTCACAACCGTGAGGTCGTCGAAGGTGGAAGTCATCTGAAACAGAGAGCAGTCGACATGGAGTGCAAATGGTACCAACCTTTAACGATTACTGTTACTAATTTATATGAGTAACCAAATGATAATAAGATACGTACATGTGCTACCTAAGGTGCTATCCCGCACTGTCAGTAATGGCTCTTGAGCAAAAAAGTTTGACGACCATTGCACTAGAGGGAGTTGTTGTAGAGTTAAGAACTTTAGGGGATGACAGAGATTGGAATACATCCAACGGATAATTGAGGACGTAGGGTGCAAGTGTTCTGAAATGAAGCGGTTAGTACAAGAGAGGAATTTGTGGTAGGTCACATCAAATCAGTCAGAAGACATGCCTCAAAAAGAAAATGTTTCACTCAAACTGACAAACAACAGATCTCAGTTTCTAAAAAACCCAAATGCTCGCTAATATGCCCTAAATAAGAATGTTCCAGCAGCGCTGCACAACTGACTGACCAGCAAGTCAGCCACAAATAAAACTAAAGACAGAGTCAAGGATGGTATTCACTAATCATGCAGTGCGCTCATTCACCTTTGTCCCATTACAGTAAAGGTGAATCATTTACAATAGCAGAAACCATATGAGAATCTCACACTATCCCCTGCCACACAGAAAAAATTTCATTTGGATTGTCTTAGCTGTGGTAAGAGGGATTGTCTTAGCTTTTTTTAAAAAAAAGGAATTACAAAGATGTGACTACAATAAGTTACAGTCATAAATAATATTACCAGTGATAGGATTTAGATTGCGAACTGTACAAAAGAATGTTATGATTGGTGTTTTACGTTTGAAGATGGTCTTTGCACAAGGAGGTAAAATGCACACAATTTTCCGAGTGTTGTAGATTGTAGGAAACTACTGCATCACTCATAACCTTCAAAGATTTGCTTTAATGTCTCATATCATTAACCCTAAGGCTAGTATGTGAGTACAGCTGAAGGTAAAATGTCGCATCACTTAGCACCAACGAAGATACCGTTACTATTTTTTGTTATTAATCACGTGACTAAGAAAATGAATGCAACCAACACAACGCTGACACATTTCTTGAAGCATGGACACCAATGACGATGCTTACCCAGTAGTAATGAACCCACAAGTGGGCAATGTCGACGAGTAGGAAAAATTTAATATCAGGCTTAGGAGCAGCTAGGAAGCCAGTTGAATGTCCATCAATAACAACTCTCCGAAGATTCTTAGTAAATATAGAAACAAACATCAGCAGACTCAGGGAAGTAGTTTTCCTCAGACAACTCATCTGTCCATTTGAAGTATCGTAGATAACTTCACACTAGGTACTACTTCTTTCTTTCTTTCTTTCGCTACTGCCTTCATCCCGCATTATGGGCAGGGTCGGCAGGGTTAAGTACGGATTTGGCATGGTTAACTTGAAGGGGTGGCCGGATGCCCTTCCTGCTGCCACCCCATACCCCCCAGGACGGAATTAGTGTACCCCAGCTGTCTGCATCTAGTGTAAATCGTGGAATAGCGTGAATGTGTTTCAAATGTTTGCAAGTCGTGTAACTGAGGCGGGACGTGGGGACCAGCCCGGTATTCACCTAGTATGATGTGGAAAATCGCCTAAAAACCACATCCAGGCTGGCCGGCACACTGGCCGTCGTCGTCAATCCGCCGGGCGGATTCGATCCGAGGCCTGCGTGCCTACCCAAGTCTAGGAAGCAGCGCGTTAGCGCTCTCGGCTACCCTGGCGGGTCACACTAGGTACTACTATTTTTTTAATTATGTGTACAACCTAATTAAATCCGTGGCAGCTTCACTGTATTCGTGATTCTGCGATATGTTACAAATATTTGAATTGCACGTGCTGTATTGTATCTTTAGGAAATGAGCTTATTCCTATCAAACATTTAAAAGAGTACAAGCGTATTGCATGAAAAAGTAGGATGAAGCTTATGTAAAAAACATGAATATTTGTAGATTACAATAAGCAGTGTGCTCAAGAAAAATCTATATTCATGTAGAATTGTGCAATATTCCTTGCCAGATAATAAATAAAGTTAGTAGAGCAGCAACTGACAAAACACTATTACCTTCTAATTTCATTTCAGTGACAAATGGCCAAGAAAATGTGCTAGAAACAACAATAGACCTTATGTTACCTAAAATGTTTAGTTACTCAGAACTAAGGCGTAAACCATACGAACAGTGACAGTAAAAATCCCTACACGAAAAAAATGCACACAATGTAAGAGGAAGAAGGAGTATAGACCAGAAAAACGTATCATACTTTTTTGTAAAGGAAAAGGAAAGAGAATTAGGTGCACTTCAAAGTATCTGTCAGTCTGTGTGATATTTTATCTTAGCGTCATGTATTACTCTAGTGAACTGATCAGCTTTCTAACTTCTGTACTTTTATGTGTACTATATTTTCACTCAAATTTTGTACTTTTCTCATTATATATTTATCTCAGTTTACGTACCAAAAAGATCATAGTCACTTAATAACACGTTTCATGTCAATTTACCTGTCAAAAACATTATGTTAATTTATCTGCCGAAACCATTCTATTCCAATTTCCTTCAAATACTTCGTTATCATGTCATCATGAGCATATAATATAATCATTATTCTTCACCCTGCCTATACTCATGTATATTTCCACAGTGCAATCAAGAGCCTTATTCAACCATATCATTAAGTCCCGTAGTGCTTAGAGCCATTTGAACCAACCATAACATTTGTGCAGTTTGACTTACTTGTTCACACATTTTACTACATACATTTTTCTTTTTGGTACACATTTCTTTCTCATTTATAGGTACTTCTGTTACATTTTCAGCTTTTTCTCTTCCTATGCACATTTTTCACAGTTCTGTTATGTAATGACATCTACCTCATTGATAGCTTTAACAGTAAATACTCGTAAAAGTATAGACGCCAAAGATTACATATATTCACAAAAATAGTTCATCAGATAACCAATGTAGTAACAAAAGCCAATTATGTCATCGAAAAATAGAAGACACCAATGTCATCACAAAATGTCAACACGAAGTCAGTGTCAATAGGTATGTTAGTGCACCAGTAATTGTGTAATGGATGAGTTCACAAGAGACAAAAGCTATGTTAAGCAACAGCCGTATTGTGCAACGAAATAATGTACATTTCACAACCGAAACTTAAGTCATTGCGTGAAAATTAAACCATTAGTGCTACACTGAAGGTGGCAGTGGTAAAATACAGGGAGCGAAAGGCTATTTACAATTTGTATAGAAACCAGATGGCAGTTATAAGAGTCGAGGGGCATGAAACGGAGGCAGTAGTTGGGAAGGGAGTGAGACAGGGTTGTAGCCTATCCCCGATGTTATTCAATCTGTATATTGAGCAAGCAGTAAAGGAAACAAAAGAAAAATTCGAAGTAGGAATTAAAATCCATGGAGAAGAAATAAAAACTTTGAGGTTCGCCGATGACATTATAATTCTGTCAGAGACAGCAAAGGACCTGGAAGACCAGCTGAACTGAATGGACAGTGTCTTTAGAAAACTGCTCAAAGATATGAACTGGAAAGATGTTTATAGAGCTCATGACATGAATGAAAAATATAACACATTCATGAACAATGTCAGTACCATGTTTGAAAACTGTTGTCCTCTAAAAGTTACTCAAATTAAACAGAAGTCTATAATAAAACCATGGATTACACAAGGAATAAAGATTTCGTGTAAGACAAAAAGGAAAATGTATCTGTCGACCAAGAATAGCTCCAATGTTGATGATTTAGCTAAATAGAAGGAATACTGTAAAATATTAAAAAAAGTAATTCAGACATCTAAATAAATGCACTACGAGAATAAGATAGCAATGTCAGGCAACAAAATAATAACACTATAGGATACAGTGAAAGAGGAGACTGGTAGAACCATAAAGGAACAGGAGCAAATAGCATTAAGGGTAGATGACACATTAGTAACCGATGGGCATAGCGTGGCAAATTTATTTAACAAGTACTTTATATCCGTTACTGATAGAATGGGATTGTCAGGATCAGTAAATAATGCCCCTGAATATCTGAAACTAGCCTTTATAAATAGCTTTAGGTACATGAATATGTCACTCAGTTCACCAAAAGAAATAACTTCCGTAATAAAATCTTTAAAAACAAAGCATTCTAGTGGTTATGATGAAATATCAACAAAGTTAATTAAGGCATGTTCTTGTGAGTTTAGTACAATTCTAAGTTACTTGTGTAACCAGTCAGTTATTACTGGGACATTTCCAGACTGGCTAAAATATGCAGATGTTAAGCCTCTATTCAAGAAAGAGGATAAAGAGATACCATCAAACTACAGACCGATATCACTTTTGCCAGCATTCTCCAAAATTTTTGAATAAGTAATGTACAGGCAGCTTCTCAACCATCTGACCACAAATAACATATTATCAAGAACACAGTTTGGATATCTGAAGGCTTCTGATATTGAGAAAGCTATTTACACCTACAGTGAAAATGTACTTAATTCATTAAATAACAAATTACAAGCAGCAGGTATTTTCTGTGATTTGTCAAAGGCATTCGATTGTGTGAAATACAACATCCTTTTAAATAAATTAGAATTCTATGGTGTCACGGGCAGTGCTGCAAAATGGTTCAAGTCATATCTCACTAACAGGAAACAAAAGGTGTCAGTGCAAGGGACTAGTGAATTAAGTCATCAGTCATCATCAGAATGAGAAGAAATTACATGTGGTGTCCCACAAGGATCCATCTTAAGGCTATTGCTTTTTCTTGTCTACATCAATGATCTCTCATCAGTTACACTGCCAGAAGCAGAGTTCGTTTTGTTTGCAGAGGACACAAGTATTGCAATAAATAGTATGTCGAGTGTAGTTCTAGAAAGATCTGCTAATGATATTTTCATGGATATTAATAAATGGTTTAAAGCCAACTCACTGACATTAAACTTCGAAATGACTCACTATATGCAATTCAGAACCTGCAAGAGGTTTCCACCCAGCATATGCATAAAGTATGAAGAAGAGCAGATAGAAGAGGATGACAGTCTTAAATTCCTGGGATTACAACTTCTTAATAAATTCAGTTTGGAGGAGCACACCACAGAACTGCAGAAACGCCTTAACACATCTGTATTTGCAATTCGAGTGTTAGCAGACATAGACGACATAAAAATGAAACAGCTTGCATACTTCGCCTACTTTCATTCCATAATGTCATATGGTATAATATTTTGGGCTAACTCTTCAAGTCAAATAAAAGTTTTCAGAGTCCAAAAGTGAGTAATACGTATTATTTGTGGAGTAAATTTCACGGACGTCCTGTAGAAACCTCTTCAAAGAATCGGGTATACTAACTACTGCCTCTCAGTATATTTACTCCTTAATGAAATTTGTCCTAAATAATATATCTCTTTTTCCAACAAACAGTTCAGATCATACATACAATACCAGGAACAAAAATGATCTGCACAAGGACTTAAAAGCACTTACTTTAGTTCAAAAAGGGGTCCACCACTGAGGAACACTCATCTTCAATAATTTGCCAGGAAACATAAAAAATGTAGTTACAAATAAAGATCACTTTAAAAGGAACCTGAAAGATTTACTAGTGGCCAACTCCTTCTACTCCACTGACGAAGTTTTTAATAGAAACAAATGACGTATTGTATATATTCATACTATTAGTATTGTTATTTCAGCTTTAAAAAAAATTGACATGCTCCACATCACGGGGATCTCCTGAGCACGGATCTATGGAACGAAAAACTAATCTAATCTAATTTAATCTCGAATCTTGAAAGGAGGATATAAGATGAACATCAACAGAAGCAAAACGAGGATAATGGAATGTAGTCGAATTAAATCGGGTGGTGCTGCGGGAATTAGATTAGGAAATGGGAGGCTTAAAAGTAGTAAATGAGTTTTGCTATTTGGGGAGCTAAATAACTGATGATGGTCGAAGTAGAGAGGATATAAAATGTAGGCTGGCAATGGCAAGGAAAGCGTTTCTGAAGAAGAGAAATTTGTTAACATCGAGTATAGATTTAAGTGTCAGGAAGTCGTTTCTGAAAGTATTTTTATGGAGTGTAGCCATGTATGGAAGTGAAACGTGGACTATAAATGGTTTAGACAAGAAGAGAATAGAAACTTTCGAAATGTGGTGCTACAGGAGAATGCTGAAGATTAGATGGCTGGATCACATAACTAATGAGGAGGTATTGAATAGAATTGGAGAGAAGAGAAATTTGTGGCACAACTTGACTAGAAAAAGGGATCGGTTGGTAGGGTATATTCTGAGGCATCAAAGGATCGCCAATTTAGTATTGGCGGGCAGCGTGGAGGATAAAAATCGTAGAGGGACACCAAGAGATGAATACACTAAACAGATTCAGAAGGACGTAGGTTGCAATAGGTACTGGGAGATGAAGAAGCTTGCACAGGATAGAGTAGCATGGAGAGCTGCATCAAACCAGTCTCTGGACTGAAGACCACAACAAAAACAACAGTGCTACACTGCAAAAACAGAAAAAAACATTTTGAATTAGTACCACATTGTTGATTAAAATAGTCTTTTTTACCGCAAAACATATCTGTATTTCGATTAATGGTCTTCTCTTTCATGTTTTCAACTCTGCCTAGTGTCATCATAGAAACTTGTCATTCAATGGTGCATCCTCTGTGCAACTGAGTCTCATAAATCTGGAATACATGCATAGCAGCCAAATTCGTTTCAGTGTGTAATATGACCTGAAGATAAAAAGGTGTGTAGCTATTTACTAAAGAAAAAGGTACATACATCAGCAAGATAATGCTTTTGTATGTCATTTGGAGCAAAACAAAAAAAATCGCAAAACATCATAAAGAATATAATATGTCAGAAATATATGCCATACCAGAAACACTTCACATAAAAAATAACTGTGTTATCTTTTACCGTATTGGTGATACTTACCACTCCAGATCTCTGTTGTATCACTAAACATATAACTGTTCATCACCTAAGAAATATGTACATAGAAAGAAAAAAAAGCAGTTTCAACAAAAACTTGGTCCCTAACAAATATCCTGATCATTACCTTCTAATTCGTCAGAATATACCATAATTGCTAATTATTGCATATCTGTATTATATTATCATAATTATCCTCATAATCATCATCATCAATAATGAGTAATTCTTTCAACATATTTCTCTGAATTTATTGTCATCATAATAACTTCATTTTCCATAATATCCTCACATTTCGTAATTAATCAATGGTAATTACTCCCTGCTCTGTTTCATTAATCAATGTTCATACGAGAAACACTACACAGTCACACTTTATAAATAACGCTACGGAACAAACAAACTTTCATTACTGCACAACTGATCATGAAAAAAAAATCTCCAAAAATATATGTATTACCTTGGACACAGTCTTACATTTAACAACCTGTAATTATTCCTTGAACTGATAGAAAATTCTTCATATACTTGTAATCCATCAGTATCACAGCTATTTGCAGGAATGACTTTCCATTTGGACAACACAACAATAATCTCAATAATCTGTATATCTCACCAGAACTGGTACTAAATTTTTCATTTAATAGCTCATGACTGCTACTGCCATATGTAAAAAATGATGTTTTCAAAGCTAAATGTTTATTTCGTCAACAAGCGTTTCTTCCAAAAATAGGGATCTAATTCTGTTTAGCACTGACCATGTTTTCCATGGCAAGTCAAATCCCAGTGTTTTTGGGTTATACATAGCATCGTATTATTGTCCAGTCCATTCTTGAGTTGATTCATTAGTCATGTTGAACTTATCTTCCACAGCGGCCCTTGCTGTTATTATTGTTGGTTGTCTAGAGCAGAATCAGTTATGGCCTGCATCACTGACATTTGGTATTGAAAAGAAAAAGTTTACCGAGTCAAAATTTGTTATGGTCAGTAAATGCGTCTGGTCAAAGTTTTCAGTTTTGTCAGATTTGGAATTTGTATTTGCTGCCAACAAGACACATTCTTACTCATAACTCACAAGTCACTATAATTACTTTCAACATAATTACCTTACCGTAATAACAAAAAATTCCTTCTACCTAAAGACTAAAAAGGATAGTGGGAGAAGAGGAGTGTATGAAGAAACTGAGAAAGAGTAATAACACAGCTAGGAGGGTATCGTTCTTCTGTCGATGTATCCAGAAAAGTATACTGGATTACCTGCCTCATTTAAAAGAAGGAAAATACACTCCTGGAAATGGAAAAAAGAACACATTGACACCGGTGTGTCAGACCCACCATACATGCTCCGGACACTGCGAGAGGGCTGTACAAGCAATGATCACACGCACGGCACAGCGGACACACCAGGAACCGCGGTGTTGGCCGTCGAATGGCGCTAGCTGCGCAGCATTTGTGCACCGCCGCCGTCAGTGTCAGCCAGTTTGCCGTGGCATACGGAGCTCCATCGCAGTCTTTAACACTGGTAGCATGCCGCGACAGCGTGGACGTGAACCGTATGTGCAGTTGACGGACTTTGAGCGAGGGCGTATAGTAGGCATGCGGGAGGCCGGGTGGACGTACCGCCGAATTGCTCAACACGTGGGGCGTGAGGTCTCCACAGTACATCGATGTTGTCGCCAGTGGTCGGCGGAAGGTGCACGTGCCCGTCGACCTGGGACCGGACCGCAGCGACGCACGGATGCACGCCAAGACCGTAGGATCCTACGCAGTGCCGTAGGGGACCGCACCGCCACTTCCCAGCAAATTAGGGACACTGTTGCTCCTGGGGTATCGGCGAGGACCATTCGCAACCGACTCCATGAAGCTGGGCTACGGTCCCGCACACCGTTAGGCCGTCTTCCGCTCACGCCCCAACATCGTGCAGCCCGCCTCCAGTGGTGTCGCGACAGGCGTGAATGGAGGGACGAATGGAGACGTGTCGTCTTCAGCGATGAGAGTCGCTTCTGCCTTGGTGCCAATGATGGTCGTATGCGTGTTTGGCGCCGTGCAGGTGAGCGCCACAATCAGGACTGCATACGACCGAGGCACACAGGGCCAACACCCGGCATCATGGTGTGGGGAGCGATCTCCTACACTGGCCGTACACCACTGGTGATCGTCGAGGGGACACTGAATAGTGCACGGTACATCCAAACCGTCATCGAACCCATCGTTCTACCATTCCTAGACCGGCAAGGGAACTTGCTGTTCCAACAGGACAATGCACGTCCGCATGTATCCCGTGCCACCCAACGTGCTCTAGAAGGTGTAAGTCAACTACCCTGGCCAGCAAGATCTCCGGATCTGTCCCCCATTGAGCAAGTTTGGGACTGGATGAAGCGTCGTCTCACGCGGTCTGCACGTCCAGCACGAACGCTGGTCCAACTGAGGCGCCAGGTGGAAATGGCATGGCAAGCCGTTCCACAGGACTACATCCAGCATCTCTACGATCGTCTCCATGGGAGAATAGCAGCCTGCATTGCTGCGAAAGGTGGATATACACTGTACTAGTGCCGACATTGTGCATGCTCTGTTGCCTGTGTCTATGTGCCTGTGGTTCTGTCAGTGTGATCATGTGATGTATCTGACCCCAGGAATGTGTCAATAAAGTTTCCCCTTCCTGGGACAATGAATTCACGGTGTTCTTATTTCAATTTCCAGGAGTGTATATGGAATTCACATAGTCACTTCTTTTCGTAGTTCTTTTGCTCAAATGTTGAGTATAATGGCGTGTGGACTGCTCACCATGTTGTGTGCTAGTGCACTATTATACAAGAAAATAATCGTCTAAGTTGACTGTAACCTTTCTGTATCCACAAAACTTCTTTGGTATGCCGCCAAGACTGTTCAGTGTTCCGACTGCGTGTAAAATAAATGTTCTTGCAAAATATCACAAGAATGCCATGAACGCACATAAATAGCTGAAGTGCCGAGATGTAAGTAACAATAACAAAAATCTTAGCATTTGGATTCTGTTTCACTAGGTGTAAGATGTTGTTCCATTATTCTTACATGATCTTTTGTATGCTGTTTCAAAGCTTTGTATTTGTTTGTACGTAAAGAACAAACTAGTAAAATGTTATCTGAGTTTCTGCTTATGTTACTCGAAAATTATAGCTGTTTGTTCAAGTTTTTCTTCAAGTATTTTGCCTTTTTTTTAAATTGTTCAGTGCTTTGTTCAAACGTTTTGTCTATTTACTGAAATTGCTCTGTGTTTTGTTCTAGTGTTTTATCTGTTATCTGAAATTTTTCTGTGTTTTTTTACTAGTGTTTTGTTCATATTTAACAGCAACTCTAACGAAGTTGGACTATGGATTGCGGCATTCATAATTACTGCATTTGCAACGACTAAGTGTGTATTGTCACTACTAAGTGTGTATTGTCACTAATTGATTTTTTTCTCGACCACTGTTTCATTAAAAGAAAGGGAAGCAAAACCGAATTGACTGTCTCAGTAAGTGGTTGCGAAATTTCGCCTGCCGATTCGTCTTCTGAAATTTCTTGTTCACTGTTGGATATCTGTTCTGTTGCTTTTCCTAATAAAGACCTCGAATGTGTTGGAAAGTTATTTTCATTCTCTGAAATCTAAATTACTTATGTAACTTTGTGCTTGTTTTGTTTCATTAATAACTGACTTATTATTTTGTGACGTGGTTTGCGATCTAGTAGCACGACGAAATACTCTGTTGCTAGCTATAATCTTGAAGAGAAAAAAATTGAATTACCAAAACAAATTTCTATTTGGAGTTAAATAACCGGAAGTAATAAATTCTTTTGCACAAAACCAATATCTGCGAAAAATCTAGGTAAGACTGAAATCATTCACACAGTTTGTACTATTATCTGCTCACGCAACAAAGATCTTCACATTCAATTTTTTTGCAGAAAGAAAACAAAAATTTCACGGAAACCACACACTAAAATGACAATGAAATTGCAATAACTGAAAGAGAAAATACAAATGTTAGTGAATATACGTGTAGCGCTGATTTTCTTCCGAGAAGCTGTGTTGCAATCTAACTACGTAATCACAGATAAACCAGAAGACTACCTTAGATGAATAGGGCCAACATGTGTCAGCTTGCTATAAAAAATTCTCCGTATATGAGAAAACTGAATATATTGATTTCAAAAACTTCCTCCTCATGTAACATGGACTGCAGGTATTTATTCAATTACTGACAAAAAGTGTGTTGGGCACATGGACACTGTCGCGAAACAAAATTGTAAATTTCATGAAATCCAAAATTTGAAATGAATAAAGTCAATCTAATTAAAAGCCAAAAGAAAGTAATTTTGTGCTCTACGAAAACTGTATAACTTAACCTTGCGGCAGGCCCGCTTAGGATATTTAAGCCAGCGGGCACGTGCGGCACTCTGTGTCACCTAACATCAAATATCATTTAACTAACAATCTTTTTAGTTTTCTGGTAGAATTTATGGAAGGACATTTGAGCTACAAGTAAGATCTTGTAACCACAGATTTCACTAATATTATAGGCCTTTATTACAGAAAATCTTATAAAAATGTATAGTGAAGAGAAACGGAAATACTGTATAGCCACAATAAAGTACAAGACATCCAATTAAGAAAAAAATATCATAAACACATGTCAAGAATCACACACTTCGTGCTCTGGAGACGCACTGCAATCATTACAAGTCGCAATGTTGTGGCTGTGTTGCTTGCAAACAAATCTTTTGCAACTGTTGCAATTCATGGTAGTTTTGTTATTTTTTTACCACCACAAAAAAGCACTTTTCACACCTTCAATAACCTCTTCGTTACTTATGGGGATTGATCGATAGGGTGGCAAATATCCTTGGATTTCCCTATGTAAAGTAAAGAGCTGAGCCCTTTTTTTTCAACTGGCTCTGCATTAGATCCAGGGACATGTTTGTGACATACGTCCTTCTTTTGAATCTTTAATTGGATTATTTGCGAAGAACAACACTTGGGAATTAATTCCAGCAACATCCAAATACCGGGAAAACAAGGCTAATGGCCATGTTATTGTTGTCCTCTAAGTACACATGTATAATTTACACATGTAATCAACAGTATCTACACCACCTTTGGTTGCATTGTGACAGCGTGACAGACAGCTGTACGCCTTGCCTGGGCCTGTCAACATTGACATTGTACTGTTGATGACTGGAAACAAGTTGCCTGGTCGGACGAGCCTCGATTCAAATTGTATCGAGCAGATGAACGTGTACAGGTACGGAAACAACCTCATGAATCCATGGACCCTGCATGTCAGCAGGGGACTGTTCAAGATGTTGGACGCTCTGTAATGGTGTGGGGTGTGTGCAGTTGGAGCAATATGGGACCCCTGATACGTCTACATACGACTCTGACAGGTGACACGTACATAAGCATCCTGTCTGATCAACTGCATCCATTCATGTCCATTGTGCATTCCGACGGACTCGGGCAATTCCAGCAGTACAATGCGAGACTCCACACGTCCGGAATTCTACAAAGTGGTTCCAGGAAAACTCTTCTGAGTTTAAATACTTCCGCTGGTCCCCAGATATGAACATTATTGATCATATTTGGGATGCCTTGCAACGTGCTGTTCAGAAGAGATCTCCACACAATCGTGCTATTACCGATCTATGGACAGCCCCGCAGGATTCATGGTGTCAATTCCCTCCAGCACTACTTCAGACATTAGTCGAGTCCATGCCACGTCGTGTTGCGGCACTTCTGCGTGCTCGCGAGGGTCACAAAATTCATTAGGCAGGTGCACCAGTTTCTTAGGCTCTTCAGTGTACAATTATGATTAAAATACTCCCATACAGTTAAGTTTTTTTCCATTGTCTCGGGTTGCCATAAAATATCATTAAGATTAAAACACGCTTCATTGTTGAATTCCGATCAGCCGCAGACAACGTGTTTCCAGCTCACCCCGCCTCCTATGGGAGGGGATGTGAAATCAGTCAACAAATAAAAATTTTAAGCGTAAAATTCGCCGCTAACAGTATTCCAATTTTATTTCTACTAAATTACAGTTGGTTTACCATGTAAATTTCTGACTTTTAATGGAAAGTAGGATCTACGATATACTCATGAACAACCTATGGAGTGTTTTCGCTGTACGCGTTTACGCACTGGACCAGTCGTTCATTTTGCTGACTTATTAACATTCACAAAAAGCAGAACCAGAGGGGTGGGGAAACCCGCAGCGGCATATTCCGCCCTGCAGAAAATAGAGCTCTTTTAATTTTTTACTTTTACGTTTTTCTTTTTCTGCGTCGCCTTGCACACGTCCCACATCTGTTAGCGCTAATAACACACAGGGTGGACACGGGACCGCTGCGGGCGCGCCTCTGTGAAAAACGATCGCGCGGTCGGATAAAGGACGCCAAAAGGCCGGCGCGGCACCGCTCTGCACTGCACTGCGAATTGCATCCTGCCCGTATTTGCTGATAATGAACTGCAAGTTCACTTACAAGCTACATTCAGTAAATCATTATACGGGAAAAATACGGAAGAAAACATTAGTATGGCAGGTCCTCTCTCTCTCTCTCTCTCTCTCCGTCTGTGTGTGGGTGGGTGTGTGTGTGTGTGTGTGTGTATGAGCCCGTGTGACTATAGCACTCCTCAAAATGCGGATACCAAAATTCCAATCGATTTCATTGTAATATCTGAAATGGCAAAAAGACATCTGTGAAGCACTTGTGAAATACAATGGTGTTCAGTAAGTAATGGAACACATTTTTTTTCTCTGCGGGTTTCGGTTGAAAAAACAGCATAATTTTTTGTGGGACACTGTGAAATGTTCCCGCTTCAACCCATATAGTTTCATGAAGTTCTGATAGGTGGTGGCGGTATACGTAGCCTTCAAAATGTCTGTAATGGAGGTGCGTTCCAGACAGAAATACGTTGAGTTTCTTTTGATGGAATGCGAGAGCATCACATATATTCATAGTCGCTTGCAGAACATTTACTTATATCTAGCAGAGAACAATAGCACAGTGAGTAGTTGGGCGAAGTGTACTGGCCGGCCGCACACAGTTGTGACTCCTGCAATGCTCGAACGTGAGCATACTCTCACTCTAAGTTTTCGACAGATCACAATCAAACGCCTCACTGCGCAACTCCGAGGGGCTATTCTGTTTAATATCCTTCATCATGGTGCAACGACCAACTCTGGTGAGTATTGTTCTACCCCCAGGAAAAATACGGAAGAAAACATTAGTATGGCAGGTC
The DNA here is from genome assembly GCF_023898315.1 of Schistocerca nitens. NCBI lineage: Eukaryota > Metazoa > Arthropoda > Insecta > Orthoptera > Acrididae > Schistocerca > Schistocerca nitens. The sequence continues at coordinate 673,669,254 of NC_064614.1, read as the reverse complement.
CTCTCTCTCTCTCTCTCTCTCTCCGTCTGTGTGTGGGTGGGTGTGTGTGTGTGTGTGTGTATGAGCCCGTGTGACTATAGCACTCCTCAAAATGCGGATACCAAAATTCCAATCGATTTCATTGTAATATCTGAAATGGCAAAAAGACATCTGTGAAGCACTTGTGAAATACAATGGTGTTCAGTAAGTAATGGAACACATTTTTTTTCTCTGCGGGTTTCGGTTGAAAAAACAGCATAATTTTTTGTGGGACACTGTGAAATGTTCCCGCTTCAACCCATATAGTTTCATGAAGTTCTGATAGGTGGTGGCGGTATACGTAGCCTTCAAAATGTCTGTAATGGAGGTGCGTTCCAGACAGAAATACGTTGAGTTTCTTTTGATGGAATGCGAGAGCATCACATATATTCATAGTCGCTTGCAGAACATTTACTTATATCTAGCAGAGAACAATAGCACAGTGAGTAGTTGGGCGAAGTGTACTGGCCGGCCGCACACAGTTGTGACTCCTGCAATGCTCGAACGTGAGCATACTCTCACTCTAAGTTTTCGACAGATCACAATCAAACGCCTCACTGCGCAACTCCGAGGGGCTATTCTGTTTAATATCCTTCATCATGGTGCAACGACCAACTCTGGTGAGTATTGTTCTACCCCCAGGAAACTGAAGAAACAACGTCAGCGAGTCCGTCGCCACAAAAATGCAAACGAAGTTCTCATTCTCCATGATAACGCAATACTTCACGGAAGTCTGCACTCCCAAGAAGGGCCCACAAAACTTCCTCATCCACTCTACAGCGCAGATCTCGCACTTGCATAGTTCCATGTGTTTTGCCCAACGAAGGACGCACTCCGCGGGAAGCAGTACGTTGATGTTGGGGACGTTATTGAAGCAGCAAGACGTTGGCTCCGACGTCGTCGACCAGCAAAGCGGTAACGTGCGGCCTTCTGGCCCTCCTAGTAAGGTGGCGTAAGGTAGTCGCATTGAATGGAGATTATTTTGGAAAATACGGCTTTGTGGCCAAAATAACGGGGAATAACATGGTGTATTGCGATCCCGAATAAAACCAACATGCATTCAGAAAATAAAAGAGTTGCCTTACTGATTGAACGTCCCTCTTACAATACTTCAGTAGGCTCAAGCTCGAATAAGAAAAAAATGGTTCAAATGGCTCTGAGCACTATGGGACTCAACATCTTAGGTCATAAGTCCCCTAGAACTTAGAACTACTTAAACCTAACTAACCTAAGGACATCACACACACCCATGCCCGAGGCAGGATTCGAACCTGCGACCGTAGCAGTCCCGCGGTTCCGGACTGCAGCGCCAGAACCGCTAGACCACCGCGGCCGGCTCGAATAAGAAATACAGCTCTAATCATACTCTGTCTTACTGTCATCTACCTTTCCGACTGTTGTTAAAGCGTCTGCGTACAATCAAAATTCCCAAAATAACTAATAACAAAACAAAAACCTTTTGAAACGTTTTGATTGCCTACTTTTACAGGCCTTCAAGTATTGCATATGAATACAGTCCATTATGCCGCATATAAAGTAATGAACTTTCACTGAGAGCAAAGAGTAAAACGAATTGCAGACAATTCAGATAATTAAACTGATTACAGTTAGCGGAAGACACAAATGATGAATGGTGCCCCACTAACTCATTAAGGGCGACTATTCTTTGTGAGGAAACTGGAGAGAGAATCAGGAGACACAGTTCGTTGTTTTTTATATAACAGAAAATCTGAACGAAAGAGTTAAAAGCAAGGCTGTGTTGCTAAACATCGGGGTGAACAACAGCTGTTACTGGTAAAGGTCCCTAAGGAATGATGGTAAAAGGCACTTACTCATTCGAAATCTTCTTTCTTCGGCAAAGTTGTCTGACGGCTGTTGTTCAATGTAGTACGTTTCAGGTACGTGAAAGAAAAACCTTCTCAGTAAGTAGAACACTTCTAAAACAATTAAAATCCTCTACGTATTTTATGTCAAGTTAGAATAAATGCTCGGGGAGTATCTTTTTCAGCATCATCAACAATAACTAACGTGCTGAGAAAAGTAAGTAATTGTCGGTTGGGTTCTTTACAGGCATCATGTAAGCAATTTCCATTTTCTGAAGTGTTAATTTTAACACGACGTGCCGGAGTGCAAAGACTGTGTAATTCATGGAAGTCGTCTTGAAAGACTTGTTCAAAACTTTTAATTCAGGTAAATTATCACCTCATGATCCAAATACACAGACTAGAAAATACAAGAATTGGTGAGAAATATGGATAGAATGATACGATATGTGATGAGCATGTGGATATAAATTCTATGGCACACGACGAGCTGTAGGGAGTGAAATCTGAAGGGAGAGACAGATATAGGAATATATCTGAAAAGTAATTAAGAATGTCGGCGGCAAGTGCTACTCCAAAAAGAAGAAACTGGCAGAAGAGAGCAACTCGTGGCGGACTGCATCAAACCAGTCAGAAGACAGATGACCCAAAAAAGTAAAAATTTCATATACTCTTCAAAGTTTTTCTCTGCCTTTTAGTTAGAAACGGAATAGATTCCTCAACTGCTATGTATGTGTCTTCGTAAAAAATATAAGAGGATAAACTTTCACTCAGTCTCAGAACTACAATAATATGTCAATGAATATTTTTAAGTTACAGAGTAGTTAAAATTATATACCGTAAGCTTTAATTATACATGCGTTTTGATTTAGAGAGAGAAATTTACATCAATTCCATTATAATATTCATCGAATGTTCACATCGATGAAGTGGCATCTCTCCTTCTCGGTTTTGTTTTGTGTTTGTGATCCCCTGCTACTATGCTGGTGTCTTATCCTGGTGATAATTGGAGATTTCGCCGCCACGCGCAGTACTTTACAGTTCACCTTCCTGTTACTGTTACCCGTAATCGCGCATAACATTTGTACATCCAGAGCACCGAGTATCGATGTTCAATGTACCTTTACTTTATGAGTATGTATTGGGAGGAAAGTCCTTATTTGTACTACTGGGAAACCGTCTGCCCAATAGTATACCTAGAAAGTGTCATTGTGAACTATGAAATGAATACCGAAATTGTGGCTATTAGAAGGCTGTATTCCGTGAAATCTTTTATCTTCGTTAAGTTCTTTTAGGAGTAGTGAGAAAGGAAGAACGCATTAGAGAAGGCTTATACCTACAATTAATTGCTCATGGGTACAGACAAATGCACTCTATGTTTCGCCGATAGTAGTAGACATTTGTAAGCTAAGTGACCTGCTGGAGTTTCCGACTGCACATCTCTAAAGCATCTGCACGACATTTCAGTAAGAATACACTCTCGCATCTTCTGGCGAAGTGCCGATACGTTCTAAGTTCTTATTAATTGTTTCAGTCTTATATTACCACACGACACGTTGAAAGGAGTCTGCTGGGCTACACCTGTATTTGGCGCCCGAATATGATAATGCTATTAATGTAAACTAAAATGGAACTATGATTTTATAAACGATGTATGTCTCTGATCGGCTTTGTAATGCGGATTGCTGACTGCACAACCGCAGAGCCGAAGATGCTACTTCTGATCTGAGACTGTAGTGTTGCAGCAAGGCAGCTTTCTGGATTTAGCTTTTTGGCAATTTTGCAACTAGCCAAGACTCGCCGAATACGCTTTCCCATATTGGTGAAATAACAGTTCTGTCGTAGTATCAGAATGCATTTTCTAGCACCATAATGGGCGTAACTTAAGTGTGTATATCAGATTAATTTACCGTCAAGTTCTTGAGGTATGCAGAGTCCAATTATCTCTCTCAGGGCGAGGGCGGCGAAACAGAATATTATTGTGCGCGTTGTAGGAAGTTCCGATTGTTGTCTGGCTAGTGTCACGCCATGGAAGTTTGATCTCTTTCCAGACATCATCTTTGGTCTGCTCGCTGGCTATGTCTTTTAATGATGCTAAAATAAAATTTGCAATTTCTACGTGTTTAATGTAGAGAAGGCTGAAATTAGTTTAACAGACGTTAGCGGTGATTTCGTGTTGGTTGCCGCAAAGAGAGCGTTAAAGTGCATCTGATATAGCATTCTGGTTGCCTGGGTTGGGGCCGGCCGCGGTGGCCGTGCGGTTCTAGGCGCTGCAGTCCGGAACCGCGGGACTGCTACGGTCGGAGGTTCGAATCCTGCCTCGGGCATGGTTGTGTGTGATGTCCTTAGGTTAGTTAGGTTTAAGTAGTTCTAAGTTCTAGGGGACTGATGACCTAAGATGTTAAGTCCCATAGTGCTCAGAGCCATTTGAACCAACCTGGGTTGGGGTCAATCGTAAAATCAGATTCCTGCAAACAAAGTTTCCAACGACTAAGTCTGTCATGTGAGAATTTAGCTGATAAAAGAGACTGAATAGCTCTCTGATCTGTGTAAACTGTTGCGTGTCTGTCATAGAGAAAATGACGAAATTTAGTGAAAGCTCAAACAACATAATGTTTCGAGTTCGGTGACAGAATAATTTGATTCAGGTGGTGTTGGGATGCGCCTAGCAAAGACGATGTTTTCCTCAACAGTTGTACCATTTTCATCTATTTCCTTAAATACATGGACACAGTCTTGGAGCTGTCTGTAACGATCGAAAAATCCTTTGTCGGGTCAGGATGTGATAGAAGTGGAGCGTTAAGTAAAGCATTTTTTAGATTGAGAATCTCGGACTGATCTTGTCATCCTGCTATCAGATAGTATTTTCACCAGTAAGATGACATAATCTAGGGGTATCTAGTGCTGAGTGGTGTATGAAACTGCGAAATAAAGTGATCAAACAGAGGAATCTGCGAAGTTGTTACTTGGTAGACGGAATTGAAATTTCACGAATTGCTTCTAGTTTGTCGGGATCAGGCGCAATGCCGTCTGCCGAAATTATGTGACCTAGAAATTTAATGGAATTCTTGCCAAAATGAGATTTAATGTGGTTCACAGTAACACCTTCAGTAAGAAAAGTTTGCAATAGCATGCGAAGAACAGAATTACGCTCCGACCAAGAAGGTTAAGCAATTAGAATGTCGCCACTGTATGTCGTGATTCTGTCTTTTAATTCATTTGGAGGAATAGTATCCATAGCACGGATTAATGTAGTAGAGCTAATTTTTATACCAAAAGGCAATATACAAAACTGGTAGCAGTTACCGAAACATAGGAAAGCAGTTTATCTTCGGCAATTAGGAAAAATGGCTCTGAGCACTATGCGACTTAACTTCTGAGGTCATCAGTGGCCTAGAACTTAGAACTAATTAAACCTAACTAACATAAGGACATCACACACATCCATGCCCGAGGCAGTATTTGAACCTGCGACCGGAGCGGTCGCTCGGCTCCAGACGGAGTGGCCGTCGGTAATTAGGATGCAGTTGAATTTGCCAGAATCCACATTTTAGGTCCAAAGTAGAATGGATTGACATTCCGTGAAATTTTTGCAAGAGCTCTTCCAGCGTTTGCGGACGATCGGTTTCGGTATTGATGATTTCATTGATCTGGCGTGAATCCAGCATACGACGAAGTGAGCCATCTTTATTGTTAACAATGTAAAAAGGATTAATATATGAAAATGATAATTAAATCGAAACCCTTAGCTGCCGGCAGGTGTTGTTGGTATACATCAACGGGGACAGCTGAAAATGTGTGCCCCGACCGGGACCCGAACCCGAACCCGGGATCTCCTGCTTACATGACAGACGCTCTATCCATCTGAGCCACCGAGGGCACAAAGGAGAGTGCGACTGCAGGGACATCCCTTGCACGCCTCCCGCGAGACCCACATTCCGAACTGTCCACAACCTACATTCGTAGTACTCCTAATAGATATTTGCCCATTCACTCATTTCTCGCGCCAGACTAAGCTGACGGGTCCCATAAGAGTTCGGGCAAAGCGTGTGCATTCGCACAGAAGAAGGTCAATGGCCGGGTAGCCTTTAACTATATGAAGATGGTATCTGTTCTCTAGAGAAGCTGCACGGTCATCAATGGTACGTTCTTTCGGGAACAGATACTATATTCATATTAATAGATTGACTAACAGCTGTTTCAGTGATATCTTTGTCTAACATAGGTTGAAATTCTTGACTTGATCTCTGTAGATGAACGGAATGGAATAGTGTTTTGCCTTAAATGTATCACGTGGTTTTACTTGGAATTCGTAAACAAAACTGGACATGGTTCCCGATACATTGTTAAACACTTCAGAGTGCTGTTTAAGAATGTTCTGAAAGTGTTGTCTTTCGTCGTCGATCGAAATTTTACATTCATTTATCTTACTGTTGACCGTCTGCACAACATCGTAGTCAAATTCATCAGGGATATTGTTACTATGGAAATACGTATTTGTAAATAATGCTGTATGCCAATTAGTATTCTTAGATGCTGGAATGACTTCTACTCTGTTAATGCATTGCTCCTCAGCTGACAAAGTAGTCTGAAAAGTGACAGCTAGTTGTTGCGTATCAGATTTCGATATAAGCAATGACTTCTTAAAATTAATAATATCGTCATGTTCGGCAAGGAATCCATGTCAAGTATGACGTCGGTTGTTAAGAGGAGAACGATCCAGAAATAAACTTGGAATGTGTGATCAGCAAGTAGAAAAGACAGGTGTGTTTGCAGTTTCACATCTACTCCCTTGTTGGAGACTGCATCTCGAATTTTCGTTTTACCAAATGGAAAGGTAGGACAGGTATTATCGGGGTTACATTTTTGAAATGTTGTTTCATTTATCACTGTTACAGGTGAACCAGAGTCGATCACTGCAGAAAATAAATACAAGCCAATTTTAATGTCAACTATGGAATGAGAAAAATTCTTTTAAGTTTGTGTCGCTCTTGTAATAGTGTGTCCCTTCGAAAGTTTTACTGAACTGTATCATGAGCAGCAGACTGACATTGTACGTTTTCCGAATGAACAGCGTCGGTAGTTTCTAGCCATGCATTACTAATGGGCTGATTGGCGGCAGAAGATTGTTGTGGTAGTTCAATTATTTGTACTGGACGGTTGTTTTGGTCTGCAGAATGCTGCGGTGGATGGCAACAAACATTAGGTTCATTAAGAATGAATTTGCCGAAATTACGTTTAAATTGGTAATTACTCCCTTTATGTTTGTGGTGAAAATTACTTTGCTGTTGATCGTTTCGATGTGACTGCAATCATTGGTTTTAGTGTGGGAAATTAATCCCTTACGGTTGCGTAAAATTATTAGACAAGGCTATACTAGCAAAGCTGGGTGGTGGCCCTTTGACTTTCGGTTGAGCTAGTAGACCGTATTGTTGTTGAATATTTCCGGGCTGATGCGGCTGCGGCAAGAACTGAGGCTGAAAACTGTGGTCGTTGGCGTCGAAATCCTGATATTGTTTCTGTTGCTGGACATGCTGGTTATCGAAATCTTGAGTCCCATTAAAATGTCCATGAAGCAAATCTTTTATTTCTCTTCTTATGGAATAGGTGTGACTGCTCGTTGTAACCGAATGAGTTGTTACCTTGATTGCTGTTATTAAAGTTCTTATTGACAAATGAGTAGTCCGATTGCTGAATTTCTAATGACTGTAATACGTCTCTGAATGCTGAAATAAGTGCGTAAGTTCTGAGATGCATAATTGTAAGAGCGCATATTGGCTAGACGGTTTGGTCAAGTCCTGGTTTTGTTGGACCCTATGCTCAAGAAACTGCATGACAATGGGAAAACTGGAATGTTCAAAATTGGGTAAACTGATTAGCTGAGTCGCTGAGTTGTTTCCGAGCAATACGCAGTTAGAAATGTATTTTGGAACTCTTCGATGGAGTGACATTGCCTTGCAATGGGTCTCATTCGCATCGAAGATTCTCCCTCTAAATAGCTTCAGATAAATTCGAGCTTATATGTCACTGGCCAGTTTGGTGGCATCGAAAATGAAAATTGCTGCATTCACGTAAGGAGGTGCTGCTCTGTGCAGTTATTTCTAAATACCTTAAATTTCCTGACAGATAGGAAATGTTTATAGTCGAATCCTTCGTGTTGTAGATTTTAAGAAGGTTCGGCGGCGTAAAGAAACTGATTGTGTGGCGACTGGTTTGCATTAATGTCACGCACTCTTAGTAGTCTGCTCATATTATTGTGAGGTTGAAAGTTAGGTGACTGTTGCTTATTTGGGATGTAAGTTTCAAACTCATTACATGGAGAAAAATTTTCTGATATTGGCTACTTCCTGATGTAAACCATTAACTTTCTTAAGTGCCGGCCGCGGTGGTCTCGCGGTTCTAGGCGCGCAGTCCGGAACCGTGAGACTGCTACGGTCGCAGGTTCGAATCCTGCCTCGGGCATGGATGTTTGTGATGTCCTTAGGTTAGTTAGGTTTAAGTAGTTCTAAGTTCTAGGGGACTAATGACCACAGCAGTTGAGTCCCATAGTGCTCAGAGCCATTTGAACCATTTTGAACTTTCTTAAGTAGCGAACTGTTATGTGCATCAAGCTGGTTTAATGTTTGCTGCATGGACTGATATTTCTGAGATTCAGTAAAGGGAATGGGATTTGTGTAGTTTGATTTATTTTCAGTTTGGTTTTGAAGTATTTCTAATCTTGCTGATATCTCATCACATCTTTCCGCGAGCAGAAGAATGTGTGAGGAATTGTTTGAATCTAAAGCGTCGACTTGCTTCTGTAGTTTACGTGTATTTTTATTCATCTTTTTCAAATCTGCTTTAATTGTGTCAGAGTCCTGGACCAGCTCTAATTGTTCAAGACGGTGCTTAACGACTCAATGACATCTGTCCACTTTTCTTCAACTTTTCTGGATTCGTGTGTCAACAGTGGCCTTGAAATCAGTTACTTCTGTCTGTTTTTGGTTCTGTGATTGTTTTACTCTCTTAACTTAGAGAATTTATACTAGCGTCAACACTGGCTGTAAGACTAGTGAACAACAGCTGTTCTACTTCCTGTCTTTGTACTGCTAATGACTATAAAAACAGATTGTTTTCCACAGTGTGTTTACAGAGAAACTCTTTGTATCGTTTTTCTGAGGTCTCAGTGCGAACTTTTAGACGTGCATCTAACCGAGTGTCTTGTTGATCGATTCTGACATTAAAGGATTGGATTTCATCTGTGAGCTTTTTCTAGGTTTCACTACATTGATGTCTTAAAGCATCCATGTCGTCCCTCAAATGTTTGGTGCTTCCTGCACATTGCCTGGCATAGCTTAAATTTTATGTGGTTGGGTTGGGGTTGGGTTGTTTGGGGGAGACCAGACAGCGAGGTCATCGGTCTCATCGGATTAGGGAAAAAAATCGGCCGTGCCCTTTCAAAGGAACCATCCCGGCATTTGCCTGGAGCGATTTAGGGAAATCACGGAAAACCTAAATCAGGATGGCCGGACGCGGGATTGAACCGTCGTCCTCCCGAATGCGAGTCCAGTGTCTAACCACTCAGTGTCTAACCACTGCGCCACCTCGCTCGGTCCAAATTTTATGGCACAGATGTTTTGCACTGGCATTAATGTCTGTATCTACATCTACATCTACATCCATACTCCGCAAGCCACCTGACGGTGTGTGGCGGAGGGTACCTTGAGTACCTCTATCGGTTCTCCCTTCTATTCCAGTCTCGTATTGTTCGTGGAAAGAAGGATTGTCGGTATGCCTCTGTGTGGGCTCTAATCTCTCTGATTTTATCCTCATGGTCTCTTCGCGAGATATACGTAGGAGGGAGCAATATACTGCTTGACTCCTCGGTGAAGGTATGTTCTCGAAACTTCAACAAAAGCCCGTACCGAACTTCTGAGCGTCTCTCCTGCAGAGTCTTCCATTGGAGTTTATCCATCATCTCCGTAACGCTTTCGCGATTACTGAATGATCCTGTAACGAAGCGCGCTGCTCTCGGTCGGATCGTCTCTATCTCTTCTATCAACCCTATCTGGTACGGATCCCACACTGCTGAGCAGTATTCAAGCAGTGGGCGAACATGTGTACTGTAACCTACTTCCTTTGTTTTCGGGTTGCATTTCCTTAGGATTCTTCCAACGAATCTCAGTCTGGCATCTGCTTTACCGATGATCAACTTTATATGGTCATTCCATTTTAAGTCACTCCTAATGCGTACTCCCAGATAATTTATGGAATTAACTGCTTCCAGTTGCTAACCTGCTATATTGTAGCTAAATGATAATGGATCTTTCTTTCTGTGTTTTCGCAGCACATTACACTTGTCTACATTGAGATTCAATTGCCATTCCCTGCACAATGCGTCAATTCGTTGCAGATCCTCCTGCATTTCAGTACAATTTTCCATGGTTACAACCTCTCGATATATCACAGCATCATCCGCAAAAAGCCTCAGTGAACTTCCGATGTCATCCACAAGCTCATTTATGTATATTGTGAATAGCAACGGTCCTACGACACTCCCCTGCGGCACACCTGAAATCACTCTTACTTCGGAAGACTTCTCTCCATTGAGAATGACATGCTGCGTTCTGTTATCTAGGAACTCTTCAATCCAATCACACAATTGGTCTGATAGTCCATATGCTCTTACTTAGTCATTAAACGACTGTGGGGAACTGTATCGAACGCCTTGCGGAATTCAAGAAACACGGCATCTACCTGGGAACCCGTGTCTATGGCCCTCTGAGTCTCGTGGGCGAATAGCGCGAGCTGGGTTTCACACGATCGTCTTTTTCGAAACCCATGCTGATTCCTACAGAGTAGATTTCTAGTCTCCAGAAAATTGATTATACTCGAACATAATACGTGTTCCAAAATTCTACAACTGATAGACGTTAGAGATATAGGTCTATAGTTCTTCTGCACATCTGTCGACGTCCCTTCTTGAAAACGGGGTGACCTGTGCCCTTTTCCAATCCTTTGGAACGATACGCTCTTCTAGAGACCTACGGTACACCGCTGCAAGAAGGGGGGCAAGTTCCTTCACGTACTCTGTGTAAAATCGAACTGGTATCCCATCAGGTCCAGCGGCCTTTCCTCTTTTGAGCGATTTTAATTGTTTCTCTATCACTCTGTCGTATATTTCGATATCTACCATTTTGTTATCTGTGCGACAATCTAGAGAAGGAACTACAGTCAGTCTTCCTCTGTGAAACAGCTTTGGAAGAAGTCATTTAGTATTTCGGCCTTTAGTCTGTCATCCTCTTTTTCAGTACCATTTTGGTCACAGAGTGTCTGGACATTTTGTTTTTATCCACCTACCGCTTTGACATAAGACCAAAATTTCTTAGGATTTTCTGCCAAGTCAGTACATAGAACTTTACTTTCGAATTCATTGAACGCCTCTCGCATAGTCCTCCTCACGCTACATTTCGCTTCGCGGTTATCAGTCGTTTGTGTGTATGATTTAAGCTCGTCACGTATGCTGGAAAATTGTTCATTGAACTGGGTGGTAGTATCAACCTGTATTTATCGTATTATGGGAAATTATTCATCGTTTTTATTAAATCTTTCATTCAACTGTGTGGTGTCGTCACCTAGTTTTTCTCGTATTCCTCGTAACTGAGTGTTCCATTTAATCATCATTTGCATGCGATTTTGAAGCATCGCTTCTGTATTCCTTTCAGTTGATGCCCCGAGTGTCACCTGTGTTGTGTTTTGTGGTGTGGAGACATCATCTACAACCATGGACGCCTCGTTTGTTGCATTATCTGCATAATTACCGTTAATGAAATGTGATCGATTTTTTTAAAACAGGCTAATTACTTTGCACTACTGTGTCCTCTGACACACTATTGGCATTCTGATTGACTGTCCAAGAAATGCGAAGTTCATTGATCTGATTCGGTAAAAAGTACTGTTCTGACACCTACGTCTTAGGAATATCTACCTCAGCTTGGTCTGCCATTCCGGAATCGACAGTCTGAGCAGAAAGTAAATTGGTTGGAAACTGTACAGTAGTTCAGGAAAAGGAACTCACGTTATCTGTGGTGCTTTGCAACCCCTGTTGCACTTCAGGGTAGTTACTATCGTTCTCAACATTGTTGTCCATAATCTGAAAATCGTCCATCTCGGTATCTTTAATAGTAAGGTTATGCACCGGAAACTTGACACGTTTGCACCGGTTCAAAAAACAATTACAGAGTGTAAACCCAAAGACAACAATTCAACAATATCACTACAGAGTGGTTGAGAGAATATATATATATGACTATTTTAATATGAAAGGTTTCACAAGGCAAACGAGTGTAATGTTCTTTAAATATATGAAATCTGTTGGATACATGTTACAATTACACAAACATTTAAATTGTCTTAACTCTAAAGCAGCAACGGCGGAACGCGAATATTCTGGTCTCTCATTATATATATATATATATATATATATATATATATATATATATATATATATATATATATATATTGTTGTTGTGGTCTTCAGTCCCGAGACTAGTTTGATGCAGCTCTCCATGCTACTCTATCCTGTGCAAGCTTCTTCATCTCCCAGTACCTACTGCAACCTACATCCTTCTGAATCTGCTTAGTGTATTCATCTCTTGGTCTCCCTCTACGATTTTTACCCTCCACGCTGCCCTTCAGTACTAAATTGGTGATCCCTTGATGCCTCAGAACATGTCCTACCAACTAATCCCTTCTTCTGGTCAAGTTGTCCCACAAACTTCTCTTCTCCCCAATCCTATTCAATACTTCCTCATTAGTTATGTGATCTACCCTTCTAATCTTCAGCATTCTTCTGTAGCACCACATTTCGAAAGCTTCTATTCTCTTCTTGTTCAAACTGTTTATCGTCCATGTTCCACTTCCACACATGGCTACACTCCATACAAATACTTTCAGAAATGACTTCCTGACACTTAAATCTATACTCGATGTTAACAAATTTCTCTTCTTCAGAAACGCTTTCCTTGCCATTGCCAGTCTACATTTTATATCCTCTCTACTTCGACCATCATCAGTTATTTTGCTCCCCAAATAGCAAAACTCCTTTACTACTTTAATTGTCTCATTTCCTAATCTAATTCCCTCAGCATCACTCGACTTAATTCGACTACATTCCATTATCCTCGTTTTGCTTTTGTTGATGTTCATCTTATATCCTCCGTTCAAGACACTATCCATTCCGTTCAACTGCTCTTCCAAGTCCTTTGCTGTCTCTGACAGAATTACGATGTCACCGGCGCACCTCAAAGTTTTTATTTCTTCTCCATGGATTTTAATACATGCTCCGAATTTTTCTTTTGTTTCCTTCACTGCTTGCTCAATATACAAATTGAATAACATCGGGGAGAGACTACAACCCTGTCTCACTCCCTTCCCAACCACTGCTTCCCTTTCATGTCCCTCGACTCTTATAACTGCCATCTGGTTTCTGTACAAATTGTAAATAGCCTTTCTCTCCCTGTATTTTACCCTTGCCATCTTCATAATTTGAAAGAGAGTATTCCAGTCAACATTGTCAAAAGGTTTCTCTAAGTCTACAAATGCTAGAAACGTAGGTTTGCCCTTCCTTAATCTTTCTTCTAAGACAAGTCGTAGGGTCAGTATTGCCTCACGTGTTCCAACATTTCTGCGGAATCCAAACTGATCTTCCCCGAGGTCGGCTTCTACTAGTTTTTCCATTCGTCTATAAAGAATTCGCGTTAGTATTTTGCAGCTGTGACTTATTAAACTGATAGTTCGGTAATTTTCACATCTGTCGCATCTGCTTTCTTTGGGATTGGAATTATTATATTCTTCTTGAAGTCTGAGGGTATTTCGCCTGTCTCATACATCTTGCTCACCAGATGATAGAGTTTTGTCAGGACTGGCTCTCCCAAGGCCGTCAGTAGTTCCAATGGAATGCTGTCTACTCCGGGGGCCATGTTTCGACTCAGGTCTTCAGTACTCTGTCAAACTCTTCATGCAGTATCGTATCTCCCATTTCATCTTTATCTACATCCTCTTCCATTCCCATAATATTGTCCTCAAGTACATCGCCCTTTCATAGACCCTCTATATACTCCTTCCACCTTTCCCTTCTTTGCTTAGAACCGGGTTTCCATCTGAGCTCTTGATGTTCATACAAGTGGTTCTCTTTTCTCCAAACGTCTCTTTAATTTTCCTGTAGGCGGTATCTATCTTACCCCTAGTGAGATAAGCCTCTACATCCTTACATTTGTCCTCTAGCCATTCCTGCTTAGCCATTTTGCACTTCCTGACGATCTCATTTTTGAGCCGTTTGTATTCTTTTTTGCCTGCTTCATTTACTGCATTTTTATATTTTCTCCTTTCATCAATTAAATTCAATATTTCTTCTGTTACCCAAGGATTTCTACTAGCCCTCGTCTTTTTACCTACATGATCGTCTGCTGCCTTCACTACTTCATCCCTCAAAGCTACCCATTCTTCTTCTACTGTATTTCTTTCCCCCATTCCTGTCAATTGTTCCCTTATGCTCTCCCTGAAACTCTGTACAACCTTGATTTCAGTATTAAAAGTACAGAAGTGTTTGGTGGTACTGGATGGCTTATATATATATATATATATATATATATATATATATATATATATATATGTGTGTGTGTGTGTGTGTGTGTGTGTGTGTGTGTGTGTGTGTGTGCGCGCGCGCTATCTACAGGTTCAGCAGTGTGCAACGCTGGCCAAAATATTTTGAAGTGCACATGAAATTCTTTCGGCTGATAAATGAAAACATTTAAGAAAAATCCAACTTCTTTGAAAAACATATGACCTGGACAGGGAGGCTGTACTGATTGTGGTGAAGTATTAACACAGATTTTTTTTAGCAAGTTGAGTTTGTCTTTTAAAAAAGTCTGACAATTGATGTCACATCAGTAAGAGAAATACATCATATTTACTAACTGATTCACGAACAATGAGATTTATACAGCAAGTATTACCTAACCCCACTAAACTAGCATCAAATTTCACACACATATATAGCTCTGTTAACAAATCTTAGAAACATCACAAAAGTGAAATATCTAACTAGTCTTTTTATCAATCAGTTTACATAAATTCTGGGGTTACTCAACAATTACAAATTATCAACCAACTCATCTATACTAATGCGCTGGATAAAAGAAAAAATATTATTTCACATCTTTACTTTGCTTGCATGAAGACTTCAGCTTCTATGTTCCGTTATTCCTACTTTAATCTGACGATTAGTGGCTTCACAGAGCACACCACAAAACTGCCTACACCATGCTCTTTCACTCACAGACAGCTACCTACAACTGAGCGCCCAGCGCTCCTTGCTGCAACACTACAGTCTCAGATCAGAAGCAGCATCTTCGGCTCTGCGGTTGTGCACAGTCAGCAATCCGCATTGCAAAGCCGATCAGAGACATACATCGTTTATAAAATCATAGTTCCATTTTAGTTTACATTAATAGCATTATCATATTCGGGCGCCAAATACAGGTGTAGCCCAGCAGACTCCTTTCAACGTGTCGTGTGGTAATATAAGACTGAAACAATTAATAAGAACTTAGAACGTATCGGCACTTCGCCAGAAGATGCGAGAGTGTATTCTTACTGAAATGTCGTGCAGACGCTTTAGAGATGTGCAATCGGAAACTCCAGCAGGTCACGTAGCTTACAAATGTCTACTACTATCGGCGAAACATAGAGTGCATTTGTCAGTACTCATGAGCAATTAATTGTAGGTAGAAGCCTTCTCTACTTCATTCTTCCCTTCTCACTTTCACCTTACCTTCTACACCTCATAAAAGAACTTACCGAACACGGATAAACGCTTGGACGGAATACAGCCTTCTAATAGCCACAACTTCGGTATACATTTCATAGTTCACAATGACACTTTCTAGGAATACTATTGCACAGATGGTTTCACAGCTGCAAAAATAAGGACTTTCCTCCTAAAACATACGCATAAAGTAAAGTTACATTGAACACGGAAACTCGGTGCGCTGACGTACAAAGGCTATGCTAGATTACGGGTAACAGTAACAGGAAGGTGAACTGTAAAGTACTGCACATGGCAGCGAAATCCCCAATTATCACCAGGATAAGACACCAGTATAGTAGCAGGTGGTCACAAACACAAAACAAAATCGAGAAGGAGAGAGGCCACTTTTTTTATGTGAAAATTCGATGAAACTTTTAATGGAACTGAGGTAAATTTCTCTCTCTAAATCAAAACGCATGTATAGTTAAAGCTGAAGGTATGTAATTTTAACTACTCTGTAAGTTAAAAGAAATTCATTGACAGATATTATTGTAGTTCTGAGTCTGAGCAAAAGACGATCCTCTTATGTTTTTTTACGAAGACACATACACACCAGTTGATGAATCTATTCCCTTTCTAATTAAAAAACAGAGAAAAACATTGAAGAATAAATGGAATTTTTACTTAATTGGGTCATCTGTCTTCTGACTGGTTTGATGCAGTCGGCCAGGAGTTGCTCTCTTCTGCCAGTTTCTTCATTTCAGAGTCGCTCATATATTCCTATACCTGTCTCTCACTTCAGATTTCACTCTCTACAGCTCGTCGCATGCCATAGAATTTATATCCACATGCTCATCACATATCGTATCATTCTGTCCATATTTCTCACCAATTCTTATATTTGCCAGTCTGTGTATTTTGACTATGAGGTCAGCTCTTTACTTTACGTAGGGAAATACAAGGATATTTGTCACCCTATCGATCAATCCCCATAAGTAACGTAGAGGTTATTAGAAAGTGTGAAAAGAGCTTTTATGTGGTGGTAAAAAATAACAAAACTATCGTGACTTGCAACAGTTGCAAAAGATTTGTTTGCAAGCAACACAGCCACAACATTGCGACTTGGAATGACTGCAGAGCTTCTCCAGAGGCAGGAAGTGTGCGATTCCTGACATGTGTTTATGATATTTTCTTAACTGAATGTCTTGTTCTTTATTGTGGCTATTTAGTGTTTCCATTTCTCTTCACTATACATTTTTATAAGATTTGCTGTAATAAAGGCTTACAATAGCAGTGAAATCTGTGGTTATAAGCAGGCCGCTGTGACCGAGCGGTTCTAGGCGCTTCTGTCCGGAACCGCGCGACTGCTACGGTCGCAGGGTCGAATCCTGCCTCGGGCATGGATGTGTGTCATGTCCTTAGGTTAGTTATGTTTAAGTAGTTCTAAGTTCTAGGGGACTGATGACCTCAGATGATAAGTCCCACAGTGCTGAGAGCCGTTTGAACCATTTTTGTGGTTATAAAGATCTTACTTGTAGCTCAAAACCCCTTCTATAAATTCTACCAAAATGGTTCAAATGGCTAATAGCACTATGGGACTTAACTTCTAAGGTCATCAGTCCCCTAGAACTTAGAACTACTTAAACCTAACTAACCTACGGACATCACACACATCCATGCCCGAGGCAGGATTCGAACCTGCGACCGTAGCGTAAATTCTACCAGAAAACTAAAAAGATTGTTGGGTAAATGGTATTTGATGTTAGGTGACAAAGAGCGCCGCACACGCCCGCTGCAGTAAATATCTTCAGCGCTCCTGCCGCAAGGTTAACTTATACAGTTTTCATGGAACTCAAAATTACTTTCTTTTGGCTTTTAATTAGATTGATTTTCTTCATTTCAAATTTTGGATTTCATTAAATTTACAGTTTTGTTTCGTGACACTGTTCACATGCCCAACACAGGGCCAAACACTTTTTCTCCGTAATTGAATAGATACCTGAAGTCCATGTTACAAGAAGAGGAAGTTCTTGAAAACAATATATTCAATTTTCTCATATACAGAGAATTTTTTAATAGAAAGCTGACACATGTTGGTCCTTTTCGCCTAGTATAGTCTTCTGGGTTTTCTGTGATTACGTAGTTAGATTGCTACACAGCTTCTAGGAAGAATATCAGCGCTACACATATATTTACTAACATTTGTATTTTCTCTTTCAATTATTGCAATTTCATTGTCATTTTAGTGTGTGGTTTTGCGTGAAATTTTTGTTTCCTTTTTGCAAAAAAATGATCAGATGACAACAACCATCAATAAAAATCATAACAAAATTTTAATTGGAAATTTTAATGCCCATTTAGGAAGGGAAAAGAGATGTAGAGACATAATAAGGAAATGGCCAGCACAAGAAAGAAGAAACAGAAATGGCATGAGAGTGTTGGAATTCTTTAAAAATCATGACATGATCTCAAAATCAACATAATTCAAGAGAAGACCAAATAAGCTCCAAACGTGGAAGCATCCAGACTGGAAAAAGGAGAATGGCAATTGGATCATGTACTTCTGGATTAAAATTGTCACAGGTAACTCTACAGGGCGAAAGCTCCGAGAGGGCAGATACTGGATCAGTTCATTACATGAGAAAAATAAAAATTAAAATCACCCCACTGCTAAAGAAAAAGTTCCACCTCTAAAAGAAGAGAACTTGCGATCCTTATAAACTGATAAATAACGTGAATTTCAGTGAACAAACAGATAATATAAAGTAACAGATGACCTAGAGGAAATAGTTCACCAATTGAAACAAATAGCTGAACAGCAGTCCCAATAAATCCAATGAATAAAATACCAATGATGGAAAGATAGGTGTGATAAAACAACGGTAGAGAGACACGAAGCCTGGTTAAGGAATAACAGTCGTAAAACAGAAGAATCACACATGTAACCCACAAAACATAGCAAGATAACCCAATAAATAATAAGAAGGGTTAAACGCCAATACAAAAAAGATATATTTCTAATGATAGAAACAAATAGCGATAAAACAAACTCAAGGGTTTATGCAATATATTTATCAGACGACTAAAAAGATATTATCCAACAACATTAATGTGAAAGGATAAAAACAATAAGATACCTCACACCAATGGAAAAAATGCAGAAATTTTAGCAGAAACATTTAACAAATTGCTAAATTGCAAAGATCCCCTACAATTACTTCAAATAAACGCAGATACCCCTACTCAATCACCAGCAGAAAATATAAACCCACCCTGAATACATGAAGTCTACAAAGCCTTGAAAGGGCTCAAAAACTACAAATCAAGTGGAGAAGATAAAAAATTTGAGGAACTTTGGGAATATGCAACAGGAGCGGTTAGCGGATCATTATACCAACGCGCAGTGAAAATCTGCAACATAGAAGAATTACCAGAACATTGTACTATACCTATAATTCATCCATTACACCGAAAAGATGACAAATAAAATGAAAAAAAAACTATAGAGCAAATCCCGTCTGGATATCACATGCAGTCGTGTCGAGAGCTCTATACAATCTTGTAAAGATCAACTTGAACTGGAACTAGGAGATTCCAAGGATGATTTAGACCTTGAGAAGCTGCGCAGAAAAGATAATTACTTTGAAATTGGTAATGTATTATTACAAAAGAAGACAAAACCAACAGCTCATAATCTTTGTAGACTTCTAAAATCCACAGATTTTCAGTGACGAAGATACTAAGGAATTTTGGACTCCAACCCCAATTAATAAAAATGACATTGTAAATATTATTGGGTTCAAATAAAGTTCACACACGACGCGGTGGTTGACCGCAGCGATCGTAAAGGCAATTTCCCGTCGACGATTGCTGCCTTCAGCCAACGTGGCGAGTGCAAACTTGGTTTACAAGAATGAAACGATGAACAGACCTTTCCCGGTCAATCTTGATTATTTATAGTTCGCATGTATAACAGTAAATATATAAATTTCCAACTTAAGTGAAACCATGAAGCCTCAGAAAAAGCGTAAAATCAGTGATGAATGTCAGCTTTTA
Source organism: Schistocerca nitens (assembly GCF_023898315.1). Taxonomy (NCBI): domain Eukaryota; kingdom Metazoa; phylum Arthropoda; class Insecta; order Orthoptera; family Acrididae; genus Schistocerca; species Schistocerca nitens. The sequence goes on along the minus strand of NC_064614.1, from coordinate 673,649,568 downwards.
TTGAAGAATGGACAAACATTTCTTTGCTAATTCAGGGAATAGAGCAGTGTGTTTATAGTGTCATGATACGATAACCATATTTAAAGGAGTACAATCTGTAACGATATTACTAACAAAGCACAGAGAATATTGCTCCAAATTCTCTGTCTGCAAACTTCCCAAGGAAGAACGTCAAGTGAATGCTGCGGAGAATGTGTGAAACGGATTAAGAAACAACAAACATTATGTACAAAGCTAAAAACACTTCAAAACAGCGTTACAGAAGACAGTTTCATGAGAGCCTATGACCTTGCTAAACGCAACAAGCCTTCTTTGGATGGCGGGATATTAGGCAGTGTATGGTAGAATGTGCAAGTATGTTGTGTCTTGATGTTAGAAGAAAATCTGAAAGCATTTCATTGTCAAGAACGGGTGTATGCTATGCATTGACTCAATTAGTGACGAACTGACAAAACAGTTGAAGACCGAGAAAAAATATTTTGTTTGGTTTTCTTTGGCAATGAATAAGAACACAGATAACGAAGACACTGCACCATTACTCATCTTTATCCATATAGTTAATAACAATTTACTTGTCCTAGAATCAATGGCTCTGAGCACTATGGGACTCAACTGCTGTGGTCATAAGTCCCCTAGAACTTAGAACTACTTAAACCTAACTAACCTAAGGACATCACACACATCCATGCCCGAGGCAGGATTCGAACCTGCGACCGTAGCGGTCGCACGGTTCCGGACTGCGCGCCTAGAACCGCGAGACCACTGGCGAGAGGCACTGATCAAGACTTGCTTGAGTGTGCTATAAATTGCGTTGAGAAAAGTATTTTGTCCGGGAACGAACAGGCAAACATTACAACGGATGGGGGTCAGAACTTCCAGACGAAAAGATGTGGAAATGGCAAAGGTTTTAAAAAAAACGAGTTACAAGCACAAGATACACACAGTGATATCTTGTATTTTCATAGAATTTTGCATCAGATGAGCCTTTGTAAAGCTGCATTGGACTTCAGCATGTGGTAGATCCTATTGTTGGTGAGGCGCACATGATCAGAGCAAGGGCACTGCACAGTAGACAGTTCAGATATTTTCATGAGGATGTAGAGGCAGAGAATGAGGACGCATTCTAGCAGGTAGATGGTTCCTTTGCCGGCAGTAACACCTGCCTGGCCATTACGAAGCCCACACTTCGTGAATGCGACAAGCCTCTAGGGATTCACAAGCAGCGTCGTTACCCAGAACGTCAGGACAAATTCGAAGATGCTGCGGGACGAGCATGTATTTATGTAAGACAATGCTCGCAAAGATAGCACACACAATATGAGGGTGTGTTATCTTTAGCTACGATAAGAACACAGATAACGAAGACACTGCACCATTACTCATCTTTATCCATATACACTCCTGGAAATTGAAATAAGAACACCGTGAATTCATTGTCCCAGGAAGGGGAAACTTTATTGACACATTCCTGGGGTCAGATACATCACATGATCACACTGACAGAACCACAGGCACATAGACACAGGCAACAGAGCATGCACAATGTCGGCACTAGTACAGTGTATATCCACCTTTCGCAGCAATGCAGGCTGCTATTCTCCCATGGAGACGATCGTAGAGATGCTGGATGTAGTCCTGTGGAACGGCTTGCCATGCAATTTCCACCTGGCGCCTCAGTTGGACCAGCGTTCGTGCTGGACGTGCAGACCGCGTGAGACGACGCTTCATCCAGTCCCAAACATGCTCAATGGGGGACAGATCCGGAGATCTTGCTGGCCAGGGTAGTTGACTTACACCTTCTAGAGCACGTTGGGTGGCACGGGATACATGCGGACGTGCATTGTCCTGTTGGAACAGCAAGTTCCCTTGCCGATCTAGGAATGGTAGAACGATGGGTTCGATGACGGTTTGGATGTACCGTGCACTATTCAGTGTCCCCTCGACGATCACCAGTGGTGTACGGCCAGTGTAGGAGTTCGCTCCCCACACCATGATGCCGGGTGTTGGCCCTGTGTGCCTCGGTCGTATGCAGTCCTGATTGTGGCGTTCACCTGCACGGCGCCAAACACGCATACGACCATCATTGGCACCAAGGCAGAAGCGACTCTCATCGCTGAAGACGACACGTCTCCATTCGTCCCTCCATTCACGCCTGTCGCGACACCACTGGAGGCGGGCTGCACGATGTTGGGGCGTGAGCGGAAGACGGCCTAACGGTGTGCGGGACCGTAGCCCAGCTTCATGGAGACGGTTGCGAATGGTCCTCGCCGATACCCCGGGAGCAACAGTGTCCCTAATGTGCTGGGAAGTGGCGGTGCGGTCCCCTTCGGCACTGCGTAGGATCCTACGGTCTTGGCGTGCATCCGTGCGTCGCTGCGGTCCGGTCCCAGGTCGACGGGCACGTGCACCTTCCGCCGACCACTGGCGACAACATCGATGTACTGTGGAGACCTCACGCCCCACGTGTTGAGCAATTCGGCGGTACGTCCACCCGGCCTCCCGCATGCCCACTATACGCCCTCGCTCAAAGTCCGTCAACTGCACATACGGTTCACGTCCACGCTGTCGCGGCATGCTACCAGTGTTAAAGACTGCGATGGAGCTCCGTATGCCACGGCAAACTGGCTGACACTGACGGCGGCGGTGCACAAATGCTGCGCAGCTAGCGCCATTCGACGGCCAACACCGCGGTTCCTGGTGTGTCCGCTGTGCCGTGCGTGTGATCATTGCTTGTACAGCCCTCTCGCAGTGTCCGGAGCAAGTATGGTGGGTCTGACACACCGGTGTCAATGTGTTCTTTTTTCCATTTCCAGGAGTGTAGTTAATAACAATTTACTTGTCCTAGAATCAATGGCTCTGAGCACTATGGGACTCAACTGCTGTGGTCATGCTCGCAAAGGAGTTCTTCTTGGAAAGACAGTTATCAGTTCGCGATGAAAATAATTTCCTCAAGAATCTATAATTCATTTATCAGTGGCTGGGCAACGGTACTTTGTTGTCACCCTTAGCCCTGTTTCGAAAGATATTTTCATTTGAGCAATTCATTAAAAAAAAATTGGCTCAGGTTTTTCTTGTCTATTTATCGACACTGCAAAAATTATTGAAAGAGATATGAAGAAAAAATATTACCCATAGATTACTGTCGCCAGTTCTTCGCGATTATAGTACTCAGAAAGCATTATTAAAAGGTAAGGGATCAGTTAACTGTAATAGCATTACGTTTCTAAACCTGTTCATTATGTGCCGAATCCATCATCTGTAACTTCGTAAAAGAAAGGTAGTCCTTTTCTCGGAGAAAATATGACTTTCAATTAATATTAATGCAGTAATTACGCCTGACTAATACCTAGTTCTAAAAAACGACGATAATAAGATCCGAACGCGGCGGAAAGTTTGCTCATTGTGTACGCGAGAGACGCTGTTATTAATCACAAGGGTACGATTTTTCAGTTTCACGGTGTGTAATGAGCCAATTTACAATTTTCTTGTTATCTACAATTTCACGTCTCCTTGATGTATAGCTTATTGGCCGAAAAAGTCTTTTCCAGATGGCAAGGGAAAGAGAAATCCCTCAGGACCAATTCAGGGAACTTTCAGATACAAGAAGCAATGTGAACCTCAATGTCTTTCTTCATAAATAGTCACATCTCGTAACCGAAACACAGTAATTATTTTCCCAACAATACAGCTGTTAGAGTCTTTTCATGTTTTAACTGAGCAGCAGATATCTATTTATGTGTTTATTTTGACCAAAATTTGGAAAATATGGAAAACGTTAAGTTGCTAAAATCCTCTGCAGCCATAATTAACACAATAATGTCGTTATGAAGATTTTATAAAACAGTAATTACAATGACAATATATTATTTCTGGCATTACCAGCATTTGGACTATTCTACCATCACTAATTTGTTATTTAATTACGATATGAAAAGAGGTAATTACTATTGCTTGCGTCTTAATATTGACGCCTGGTGGTTAGTGATGATTATGATACGCAGCCACATCAAGTAAAGATTTACGGAATTCAGAATAAGAATAACTACTACGTCGACAAACAGATTTTGCCTTGTCACCAAAGTGCCAACAAACCTCACTTTGTACTTAAAAGAAATCATATCTTTAAGTGACTGTACTTAGCACACTCCTCTCGGATATGTTCTCAAGCAGACAAAAACAGCATTGCTGATAGAAATTTCACGTGGAAACAGTCCTAGTAACTCCTCAAAATTCGCTTTACGACTGTTTTAGATCTGCAGCAGGCTGGGCTGAGACATCTACTGTTGTCAGGATGACAGAGTATGACAGTTCGGCGGGGCAGGACAGTCGGCGAGCCGGGCGCTAATGGGACAACATTAGTGAAACAAGAATTTATTCGTTAAAGTTTACATTCGTATATCCTACTCGGTGTTGGCCCTGGGACAGTGGCCGTGCGTCATCGCAGCCTTGGAACTTGCTGATGCTGCCTCAGCGAATTTCGGAGGGCGTGGCCCTCTGTGTGCGGTTGACGTGATCACGGTGTCGTGTGGGTAGCAGGCGGAGGCGAAGGGCGTAGCCCATACGGCAGGCGAGGCTGACCGGGATACAGACGTCAAATTACCAGAGCACTCTCGTTAACGTTGAAGGGGTTGTGCTCAGGTAATCTCTCAGCAGCTTTGCATGGTGTGGAGATGGTCCACAGCATGTCCCTTGTACCAAGTAAAGCCAGGGATGTTGATGGCGGTCTACAGGTACCAGCTGGAGACAGCAGCGGTAAGCTGGGTTCCCAAATACTTAGGCAGGTGTATAATGCGTCAAGCACCATGAATTTGGCTCAGCAAGCCGTAGGTAGAAGTCTTCAGAACTTCTCATCGGTAGTTGTGAGGTCGCCAACCCACAGTAACAGAGCCTGGTAGACTAAACAGGTAGCAGTCATCTTGGTGGACAGTGGAAGTGCATCACAGGCTCTGCTTCACAGCCGGTGTACTGGTGCAAATAAAGAGAACACAAAGACTCGAAAGCCTGATACAGTTAAATTGAAATTGTAATGTCTAAATATTTTTTTATTTATTTAAACGGTACCGAGTAAAATGATCGAGCTTATCCAAACTATATATAACTATGAAACTTCCTGGCAGATTAAAACTGTGTGCCGGACCGAGAGTCGAACTTCACAGAAGCTCTCCTGCGAACTTTGCAGAACTAGCACTCCTGGAAGAAAGGATATTGCGGAGACATGGCTTAGCCACAGCCTGGGGGATGTTTCTAGAATGAAATTTCCACTCTACTGCGGAGTGTGCGCTGATTTGAAACTTCCTGGCAGTTTGGAAGGTAGGAGACAAGGTACTGGCGGAATTAAAGCTATGAGGACGGGGCGTGAGTCATGCTTGGGTAGCTCAGTCGGTAGAGCACTTCCCCGCGAAAGGCAAAGGTCCCGAGCTCGAGTCTCGGTCCGGCACACGGTTTTAATCTGCCACGAAGTTTCACATCAGCGCACACTCCGCTGTAGAGTGAAAATTTCATTCTAGAAATATATATAACTACACTCCTAGAAATTGAAATAAGAACACCGTGAATTCATTGTCCCAGGAAGGGGAAACTTTATTGACACATTCCTGGGGTCAGATACATCACATGATCACACTGACAGAACCACAGGCACATAGACACAGGCAGCAGAGCATGCACAATGTCGGCACTAGTACAGTGTATATCCACCTTTCGCAGCAATGCAGGTTGCTATTCTCCCATGGAGACGATCGTAGAGATGCTGGATGTAGTCATGTGGAATGGCTTGCCATGCCATTACCACCTGGCGCCTCAGTTGGACCAGCGTTCGTGCTGGACGTGCAGACCGCGTGAGACGACGCTTCATCCAGTCCCAAACATGCTCAATGGGGGACAGATCCGGAGATCTTGCTGGCCAGGGTAGTTGACTTACACCTTCTAGAGCACGTTGGGTGGCACGGGATACATGCGGACGTGCATTGTCCTGTTGGAACAGCAAGTTCCCTTGCCGGTCTAGGAATGGTAGAACGATGGGTTCGATGACGGTTTGGATGTACCGTGCACTATTTAGTGTCCCCTCGACGATCACCAGTGGTGTACGGCCAGTGTAGGAGATCGCTCCCCACACCATGATGCCGGGTGTTGGCCCTGTGTGCCTCGGTCGTATGCAGTCCTGATTGTGGCGCTCACCTGCACGGCGCCAAACACGCATACGACCATCATTGGCACCAAGGCAGAAGCGACTCTCATCGCTGAAGACGACACATCTCCATTCGTCCCTCCATTCACGCCTGTCGCGACACCACTGGAGGCGGGCTGCACGATGTTGGGGCGTGAGCGGAAGACGGCCTAACGGTGTGCGGGACCGTAGCCCAGCTTCATGGAGACGGTTGCGAATGGTCCTCGCCGATACCCCAGGAGCAACAGTGTCCCTAATGTGCTGGGAAGTGGCGGTGCGGTCCCCTACGGCACTGCGTAGGATCCTACGGTCTTGGCGTGCATCCGTGCGTCGCTGTGGTCCGGTCCCGTCCCAGGTCGACGGGCACGTGCACCTTCCGCCGACCACTGGCGACAACATCGATGTACTGTGGAGACCTCACGCCCCACGTGTTGAGCAATTCGGCGGTACGTCCACCCGGCCTCCCGCATGCCCACTATACGCCCTCGCTCAAAGTCCGTCAACTGCACATACGGTTCACGTCCACGCTGTCGCGGCATGCTACCAGTGTTAAAGACTGCGATGGAGCTCCGTATGCCACGGCAAACTGGCTGACACTGACGGCGGCGGTGCACAAATGCTGCGCAGCTAGCGCCATTCGACGGCCAACACCGCGGTTCCTGGTGTGTCCGCTGTGCCGTGCGTGTGATCATTGCTTGTACAGCCCTCTCGCAGTGTCCGGAGCAAGTATGGTGGGTCTGACACACCGATGTCAATGTGTTCTTTTTTCCATTTCCAGGAGTGTATGTCAATAAGCACAAGTGTAATGTCTGTGATAATGTTCGTTGGAAGGGAAGAATATTTTGTGAAAAATTAATAATTTTATGAAAACCAAAATATAGAAATTTCATATTAGGTGCATTGTGCTGCCGCCTACTGCCAGGTACTGCATATCAGCGACCTCAGTAGTCATTACCAATTAGACATCGAGAGAGAGAAGAATGGGGCCCTCCGCGGAACTCACAGACTTCGAACGTGGTCAGATGATTGGCTGTCACTTGTGTCATATGCCTGTACGCAAGATTTTCACACTCCTAAACATCCCTAGGTCCACTGTTTCCGATGTGATAGTGAAGTGGAAACGTGAAGGGACACGTGCAGCACAAAAGCGTACAGGCCGACCTCGTCTGTTGACTGATAGAGACCACCGATATTTGATGAGGGTCGTAATGTGCAATAGGCAGACATCTATCCAGACCATCACACAGGACTTCCAAATGCATTAGGATCCACGGCACGTACTACGACAGTTAGGCAGGAGGTGAGAAACCTTGGATTTCAGGATCGAACGGCTGCTCATAAGCTACATATCACGCCGGTAAAGCCAAACGACGCCTCGCTTGGCGTAAAGAGCGTAAACATTGGACTATTGAACAGTGGAAAAACATTGCGTGGAGTCACGAATCACGGTGCACAATGTGGCGATACGATGGCAGATTGTGGGTATGGCGAATGCCCGGTAAACGTCATCTGACAGCGTGTGTTAGTGCCAACATTAAAATTCGGAGGTGGCGGTATTATGGTGTGGTCGTGTTTTTCATGGAGGCGGCTTGCACCTCATGTTTTGCGTGACAGTATCACAGCACCGGGCTACATAGATGTTTTAAGCACCTTCTTGCCTCCCACTGTTGAAGAACAATTCGGGGATGGCTATTGCATCTTACAACAAGCTCGAGCACCTGTTCATAAGGTACCGCCTGTGGCAGAGTGGTTACACTACATTAACATCCCTGTAATGGATTGGCCTGCACAGAGTCCTAACCTGAATGCTATAGAACCCTTTGGGATGTTTTTGAATGCCGACTTCGTGCCAGGCCTCACCGACCGACATCGATACCTCTCTTCAGTGCAGCAATCCGTGAAGAATGGGCTGCCATTCCCCAAGAAACCTTCCAGCACCTGATTGAATGGATGCCTGCGAGAATGGAATCTGTCATCAAGGCTAAAAGTGAGCCAACACCATATTGAATTCCAGAATTACCGATGGAGGGCGCCACGAACTTGTAAGTCATTTTGAGCCGGGTGTCCAGATACTTTTGGTCACATAGTGTAGATCCTGAAATCGTCTCCAGTTTATTTTGTTTCGGAAAACAGGAATATCTAACCGGATTGATATGATGGAATATGGATGATACAGCAAGTTAATATGGCTACCATAAGTGGGTGGTAGTTATTAATTAATTCCAGCACTGAGCCGGCCGAAGTGGCCGTGCGGTTAAAGGCGCTGCAGTCTGGAACCGCAAGACCGCTACGGTCGCAGGTTCGAATCCTGCCTCGGGCATGGATGTTTGTGATGTCTTTAGGTTAGTTAGGTTTAACTAGTTCTAAGTTCTAGGGGACTAATGACCTCAGCAGTTGAGTCCCATAGTGCTCAGAGCCATTTGAACCATTTGAACCAGCACTGGAGATGTGAAGAGCCTATCCAAATTTTCATACAGCAAGCACCAACTTCAACGCCAATACGACTACAATGATCCAGGCAAGGCATTTTCGTATTAACAGCCTATAGCAGTGTATCATAATGTTACAGTCAAAGCTATGGTTTGCCAAAGTTCTAATATTGTTTTGTTAAAAATATTTGTTAGCATCAGTATCCCAAAGTCACATGCCGATCCAAAGTTCTCTGCCATTTTGTTAGGTGTAATTTCTGAGTCACTATGTACAGTGAAATGATCATTGTTGGTATTACAACAATCTTGCAGTGTCATATAAAAATAACTTCCAATAATAATTGTTTACTTTCAATTTGAAGAGACAAAATGTGTGGTCGCTGTGATATGTCATTGAATAGTTCAATTTAATGAGGTTTCTTCGCTTTAAATTTCCTTCATCAGAATATTAATTTTACGTAATTATTCAAAATAAAGATGGCGACCGTTAAGCCACATAATAATATCTCAGTCTACCTTCATCTTGTTTCCAAGTAAAAATCTTGCCACAAAGATCATTAACATAAATTTACTTGTTGCATATTTAAAGAAATATAAACTGAAATAAAGTACTGAAATTGTTCCTTCGGAGCTGGCGACCAAAACAGTCTACATACCTATAGTTTTCTTTCAGTGGATCTGTGGTAAAGTAAGGCTAAAAAAATGTTTAGCTCTTTGCTACAGGGGTGTGCATAAAATCAAATGCAGGTAGGCCATAGAAAGTGTTGTGTGTGTAATGACTTGTGTGGCGTACCAGTCATAAAAATCGAACCCCATTATTCACACCTCGCTTTGGAGAGAAGATTAAAACATAAATAGGTTCCTTGCTAATAATAGAATTCTATTAGATAACACGTGTCAAAATCTGAGTTGGAGATTGTTGTTAATGTTAGAAAAAAAACTCTTTTAAGTTGTGCAGTTTTAATGAAAACTCTGAAATGCCCGTGCTAGCAGGACAGAGAGGATTAGGTTGTGGAAAGGGGCCAAAATAAGTTGCTGTCAGTTGCACTCAGCATACAAACTTTATTTATCAACACACAATATTACAACAAGGATGCAAAACACTCAAAACTTTAATCGACGTCCTTTGATTAACTTTAGACCGGCTGAAGGCCACACTCAAAATCCAAGACGCAAGGCCTAAGCAAGAAATTGAAATACAAAGTTCTTCTGGAGGTTTCACCCAAAAATATTTTCTAAATGCTCAATCTAAACAGGCTGAAGGCCTTAGAAATTGAATTTTAATGGAACTTAGTTGGAGGCCGCATATTAAGCAATGAGAAGAGTTTTAATCAAAAGGAAGAAGGCCTTAAAACATTTCATGCAAAATTCGGCTGAAGGCCCCATACAAAGCATAACAATCTCATGCCTTAAGGGCAAGACAAGAACATTAATTTAAGAGGTATTAATACTCGGCTGAAGGCCATATAGCAACCAAATATGTTTAAAGGCTTAAGGCCTATAAAAGAGTTTCAATTTAATAGGCAGAAGGCCTTATCTTAAAACATCTAATGTAAAATTCGGCTGAAGGCCCCATATAAAAGAATAACAATCTCGTGCCTTAAGGGCAAAACAAGAACGTTAATTTAAGAGATATTGATACTGAAGGCCACAAATCAATCAAATAACTAAAACCCAAACAGGGAAATTGCTATGTAACACACAAGGAACGGCGCTCAGAAGTTTCCAAGGGTCGGCCTGGGATTGTAACACTAACGCCTGTTCAGGTGAGACAGGCAGCCTGTCCAACGGCTTCTTAATCTGAAGGCAACCCAACTGACAGAGAGCCGACCGACCAACCAACAAAATCAGTTCCGTTTCGCGCAACTAGCAAAACGACCACAAGATTTCAATATAACGACACACATTATATTGACGCCCACAACGACCAACAACACCTCAGCTGTCGACCTACACGCCGCGCTCGACAGCAACAACACGACGAACAAAATACACTGTCGAAAATTACGCCAACGACCAGGGCAGGTAAACGGAACGTCAACGGCCACAATTCAGAAGATACCGCTGGTCAGCTTCAATAACAGGGAATAAATTAAGTTAAACTACACAGGAAGACAGCTGGAATTTTGGCCGACTTAAATACACATACGTTGTTGCTCGCAGGAATTTGCCAAAAGCGACAACCAGGATCAAACGGAGAAATGTAAACAGTTGAGGATCGATAGTAGGTTAAGTGAGGTCTCAACTTTCATGTCCAAGATCGGTGGGCGACGAACTTCGTAGCACTCGCAAGCAGCACCTCACACTCCAACTGCGCGCGCACACCGCCAGCGGTCCCGACCAGAGTAGCGCGACGGAGACTTCCTTGCTGCTCCACGCCAATCGGCCGACTGGTCACACCGCCCAGCCGGAAACTATATCCGCCACACCAAAGATAATACAGCAGTACTAGTATCGATACACGCTGCTGCTGCCACTCACGGAGAGGACAGCAACATTATCACGATAACTGCGGGAGAACCACAGGCCCGCAACCAAGGTTTAAGCCAAGACAAGCATGACTCGAGCTAACCACGGCTCAACCTCCCCCCCTCAAACTCAAAGCCGGGGGGGGGGGGGGGGGGGGAGGGGGTACTCAACCCCTGGGTTTCCTGAACTTAACTTGGCTAAGGTGAACCCGTTACTGCTTACCAGAGCAGTTATCCTTCACCCACAGATTTACCGGGCCTAAAATACACACGATGGTCCAAGGCCCCAGGAAACGAGGCACCTACCTACCGGAGGAATTACGGACATAGACCTGATCTCCTGGCCTCCCCCCCCCCCCCCAATTCCAGGTTTCCTTGATGACTTTAGGACTAATAATATCCGCTGGAATTAAATCTAGAATTCCCCACAAGTTCGAAAGAGGGGAATTAACCGGATTGGAAAGGATCAAGGAGGCGGGCGTAGCTCTCAGAGCTTCGTGACTGGCGGTATTAATGGCAAAATTAAGCCAAGAAAGACTAGAGTCCCATTTACTAGGCGTTTTCTGATGATAAATAATCAACATGGATTTAAGATTTCGGTTAACTCTCTCCGCAAAGGAACCCTGCGGATAATACGGCGTAGTCGTGATATGCTTGACACCATTCTGAAAACAGAACGCCTTGAAAGGAGCCGAAAGAAAGGCTGGAGCATTATCACTAACAAGTTGCTTAGGTGGGCCAAAAACACTGAACACATTAGTTAAATGAGAAATAGTGGTGGTAGCGGTGAGATTACGGCTCTGAAAGAGCCAAGTAAATCTGGAGAACACATAGATAATAACCAGCACATATCGATGACCTTTCTTAGTACGAGGCAAAGGTCCTAGATAATCAATATAGAGTTTGTGTATAAGACAGGACTCACGCTCAGAACTCAAAAAATCCTGTTGAAGAGCATTCTTGGGTTTGGCTACATTACCCAAGCGACATTGTGATACCATCTCTCTCACATCCCGGTCTATGGAGGGCCAAGTTAAATGCTCCTTGATTTTTTGGAGAGTCTTATAAGCTCCTAACGGGGTGCACTCAGCCTCGCGATGCCAATTGAGGAACTGCTCGACCGAATAGTACCGTCTCCGGTCAAAGAAAACCATCATAACGACCGGGAGAGCGGTGTGCTAACCACACACCCCTCCTATCCACATCCTCAACTGAGGATAACACGGCGGTCGGATGGTCCCGATGGGCCACTTGTGGCCTGACGACGGAGTGCCTTTTTTTATAAGTTCCTAAGCGGCCACCCACCAAAGAATCATGAAAGTAACGAAAGACCAGGCGCATCAAAGCTACTGGGAAACAGATCTTGGACTCCTTAGTATCCCCCACCCTCTTACAGAGAATAACACTCTTAACGACATACTCATCCGACAGCTCTCCCTCCAACAGGCGTTGCTTAATCGGGCTCCAAATAGGGTACTGGTCCTGATGCTGAGTGACATCCTCGAACAAGAGGGGAATTTTACGCACCACAATACAATTAAGACTGTCTCCCTCTATCTGCCGGGTTCCCCCACTAGGAGTAGATACGGCGAACATCCGGTTGAGGACATCTGCAAGGATATTTTCAGAGACTGTCACTTGCTTCAAATTGAAATGCCGAAATGCGTACCGCCCACCTGCCAATACGGCCAGTTTTCGCGGCCTAACCAACACCCAGCTCAATGCCTGATAGTCGGTTTCTAGCAGAAAAACCTGATGTTGAAGGTAGAAGAGGTACTTCTCCAATGCGAACAAAACGGCCAACGCCCCGCACTCGTAGATGGAGTACTTAAGTTCGACACCAGTTAACCCACGAGAGGGTAAGCTAATGGCTGCCTCTGCCCTACGAACTCCTGGAGGAGAACAGCTGAAATACCAGCATTAGATGCGTCAATTTGGACAATAAACCTTTTATTAAAGTCTGGTACTCCGAGAACCGGAGGATGGGATATGGTTGCCTTAATGTGCTCGAATGCAGCCTCTTGGGCGGGTCCCCATTCAAAACGCACGCCCTTGCGTCGCAATTCGTTCAAGGGTGCCGCCAGCTGAGCAAAATTTGGGACAAAACGCCTAAAAGACTTCGTCATGCCTATGAACCTAGCAATTCCGCGCTTATCAGTAGGCGGAGGCAAAGCCCGTAAGGCCTTAGTTCGCTCTTGGTCGACGAGAATACTATGACCCGACACTATGTGACCTAAGAAGGACACCTGTTGCCTGGCTAACGTCATCTTACTAGGTTAAACAGTCAATCCGCCTGCCTGTAATCTCAAAAGAAGTTGCTGGATATGATACAAATGGTCCTGAAACGAACGGCTATAGATAGCTAAGTCATCCAAATAATTATACACACAGACTAACTTCAAGTCGCCAAGAATATTATCCAGCAAACGAGTGAGAACAGCCGCACCGGTGGCTAGATCAAAGGGAACTCTGTTAAAGTCAAACAAATTCCAATCAGTACAAAATGCGGTAACATGTTTACACTCTTCAGCTAATGGAATCTGATAAAACGCCTGGTTCAAATCAAGAACAGTAAACCAATTAGCGCCGGCAAACCAAGTGAAATAACTATGCAGATCAGGCAGGGGCACCGATTGGAGGACAACCTTCTACATCTACACTCCTGGAAATGGAAAAAAGAACACATTGACACCGGTGTGTCAGACCCACCATACTTGCTCCGGACACTGCGAGAGGGCTGTACAAGCAATGATCACACGCACGGCACAGCGGACACACCAGGAACCGCGGTGTTGGCCGTCGAATGGCGCTAGCTGCGCAGCATTTGTGCACCGCCGCCGTCAGTGTCAGCCAGTTTGCCGTGGCATACGGAGCTCCATCGCAGTCTTTAACACTGGTAGCATGCCGCGACAGCGTGGACGTGAACCGTATGTGCAGTTGACGGACTTTGAGCGAGGGCGTATAGTGGGCATGCGGGAGGCCGGGTGGACGTACCGCCGAATTGCTCAACACGTGGGGCGTGAGGTCTCCACAGTACATCGATGTTGTCGCCAGTGGTCGGCGGAAGGTGCACGTGCCCGTCGACCTGGGACCGGACCGCAGCGACGCACGGATGCACGCCAAGACCGTAGGATCCTACGCAGTGCCGTAGGGGACCGCACCGCCACTTACCAGCAAATTAGGGACACTGTTGCTCCTGGGGTATCGGTGAGGACCATTCGCAACCGTCTCCATGAAGCTGGGCTACGGTCCCGCACACCGTTAGGCCGTCTTCCGCTCACGCCCCAACATCGTGCAGCCCGCCTCCAGTGGTGTCGCGACAGGCGTGAATGGAGGGACGAATGGAGACGTGTCGTCTTCAGCGATGAGAGTCGCTTCTGCCTTGGTGCCAATGATGGTCGTATGCGTGTTTGGCGCCGTGCAGGTGAGCGCCACAATCAGGACTGCATACGACCGAGGCACACAGGGCCAACACCCGGCATCATGGTGTGGGGAGCGATCTCCTACACTGGCCGTACACCACTGGTGATCGTCGAGGGGACACTGAATAGTGCACGGTACATCCAAACCGTCATCGAACCCATCGTTCTACCATTCCTAGACCGGCAAGGGAACTTGCTGTTCCAACAGGACAATGCACGTCCGCATGTATCCCGTGCCACCCAACGTGCTCTAGAAGGTGTAAGTCAACTACCCTGGCCAGCAAGATCTCCGGATCTGTCCCCCATTGAGCATGTTTGGGACTGGATGAAGCGTCGTCTCACGCGGTCTGCACGTCCAGCACGAACGCTGGTCTAACTGAGGCGCCAGGTGGAAATGGCATGGCAAGCCATTCCACAGGACTACATCCAGCATCTCTACGATCGTCTCCATGGGAGAATAGCAGCCTGCATTGCTGCGAAAGGTGGATATACACTGTACTAGTGCCGACATTGTGCATGCTCTGTTGCCTGTGTCTATGTGCCTGTGGTTCTGCCAGTGTGATCATGTGATGTATCTGACCCCAGGAATGTGTCAATAAAGTTGCCCCTTCCTGGGACAATGAATTCACGGTGTTCTTATTTCAATTTCCAGGAGTGTACATCTACATGATTACTCTGCAATTCACATTTAAGTGCTTGGCAGAGGGTTCATCGAACCACAATCATACTATCTCTCTACCATTCCACTCCCGATCAGCGCGCGGGAAAAACGAACACCTAAACCTTTCTGTTCGAGCTCTGATTTCTCTTATTTTATTTTGATGATCATTCCTACCTATGTAGGTTGGGTTCCACAAAATATTTTCGCATTCGGAAGAGAAAGTTGGTGACTGAAATTTCGTAAATAGATCTCGCCGCGACGAGAAACGTCTTTGCTTTAATGACTTCCATCCCAACTCGCGTATCATATCTGCCACACACTCTCCCCTATTACGTGATAATACAAAACGAGCTGCCCTTTTTTTGCACCCTTTCGATGTCCTCCGTCAATCCCACCTGGTAAGGATCCCACCCCGCGCAGCAATATTCTAACAGAGGACGAACGAGTGTAGTGTAAGCTGTCTCTTTAGCGGACCTGTTGCATCTTCCAAGTGTCCTGCCAATGAAATGAACCTTTGGCTCGCCTTCCCCACAATATTACCTATGTGGTCTTTCCAACTGAAGCTGTTCGTAATTTTAACATCCAGGTAGTTGAATTGACAGCCTTGAGAATTGTACTATTTATCGAGTAATCGAATTCCAACGGATTTCTTTTGGAACTCATATGGATCACCTCACACTTTTCGTTATTTAGCGTCAACTGCCACCTGCCACACACAAGGAACATGGGGGAAGCATAAGCAGATGTAGAAGGCCTAATCACTCCTTGTTGGAGCATTTGCGATATTTTAGCCTTGAGTATCTTCACCTTAGGGAGTGAGAGGCGATATGGGGACTGCCTGACCGGAATATCGTCGGATAGAAGGATATGAGAATTAAGAATATTAGTAACCCCCAAGTTATCACTAAGAAGCTGAGGAAAACTGTGTAACAAATCCCGGAATTGAGAAGCCTGTTGTGGCGAGAGATGGGTAACATCAAACTCATTAGCAACTGTCTCAGTGGTCAATGCGTCGACATTTCGATGCACAATACGTTTAGCGTACTCACAGAAACCAAACTACTCTACAGGAGCGAACTTAAAGAAAAAGGTGTGCCCAGAATAAACCAAGACTACCCCAGTCTTATTGATAAAATCACACCCCAAAACTAGATGAACCAGCGGTTCCTTAACCAAAGCTAATGACATAGGCCAGGAAAAATCCCTCACCAATATACTCCCTCGTACCCAACCGTGCAGAGACAACACTTGGCCTTTGGCCACCCGACATCTCTGCACCGGAGACGGGACCGACCGAAGTTTCGTAAGATGCCCAAATTCCAAAAACCACTCGAAGCTCAATAATGAAAAGGAGCTACCAGAATCCAAAAGAGCACAAATCGTTTCGCCACCTACTCGAGAACAAACGTAAGGCAAGGGCGGTGATGAGGGAGCGACAACACGGGTACACCAGGTTCTAAAGGCTCGATCCCGAGGTCGCTGCCCAGTCCGGTGTCACGTATTGGCTCTGGGTGCTCGAGACTGAACGCAACAGCGCACCAAATGAGCCGTACTGCCACACCTGAAACAACGCCTGGGTTCCCTTCTAATGACTTCAGCTGATGTAGGGACTTGGGAAACAGCACCGGCGGCCTGCCCCTTAACCTCGTGACGTACATTGTTCCCAAGAGGCAATGCCAATACTGCTACAACTGCATCACGGAGCTCTTCCCAGACTGAAGGCTGTTTATGGAAGGCAAAATGCGACAAATCTTCCGCGCGCATTCCCCTAAGAACAGTAGACACCAATTCTTGTTCAGGAAAATCGATTAACAAGGCCAAGGAGGCCGTCTGAACTCTATCGACAAACTGATGTAACTGCTCCTTATCGCGCTACACTTCCCAAATGTAACGACACTCAAGCTGTTTTCGAACTCCGGTGGTCAACCTCTGCCTAAACACGAGCTCCCTCAATTGCTGTAAGGAGAACCCTTCTGCCATGGCTCGCGAGAGGAGGTTCTGCAACTCACATCTAGCCAGCGGGTGCAACAGTGACAAAATTACTTGGTGCGGAACGCGAAAGGCAGCTGCGTGTTGTTCAAGGCGAACCAACAACCATAATAATTTCTCGACCTGTTGAAGTCGCTCCACAACTAATTCAGTAATATCTCGGAAGAAATACGCCAGAGGATTAGGCAACTTGGCAAATATTGCGTCTAACTTGATAGAGGAAGTAACAGTACCACCCTCAGGCAGGCTCTAGCCCTCTCCCTCACCCAGCAAGTCCCGTTCTTCAATCCTCTTCCCATCCAACTCTAAACACTTAAGCTTAAACTGTAATGCGCTAACCAAAGCTCCCAATTCAACTGTTAGTTTTTTATAATGATCTTCCAAGGCTAACATGCCAAAATCCGCTATCCGATTAGTTAAATGCATTAACTGCGCCCGCACCCTATCCAGCTGACTGTCACTAGATTGGGTTCCTTCAAAAACACCAATAGTGTTGTCAAGGCCTCTAACAGCCTTAAACAAATATTCAATGGCCGTTCCTGTCTTACCCACCACCGCCGGCGTGGCGTCAACCGGATGAAGAACGGCAGCGCGCAAACGGACCACTAAATCCGGAACACTGCCCTCAGTGGGTTGGCGCCTTATTGCCAACTCGTAAAGCTGTATGTTTCTGAGAAGCGATACGTAGTCAGCTCGGGTGGGACGAAGGTTCTTTTTTGTAAGGCAGTACCGGCAGGTAGCGGTACACGCGCAAGCTGCCGTGAACCCGACCGATAAACTGATTCACTTTCAGCAGTGCGGCCAACGCTACAGAACGATGCAGAAATTATTCTGCACACTATTACTTCCATATTAAGCAATATTATCGAATGGCTCAAATGGTTCAAATGGCTCTGCGTACTATGCGACTTAACTTCTGAGGTCATCAGTCGCCTAGAACTTAGAACTAATTAAACCTAATTAACCTAAGGACATCACACACATCCATGCCCGAGGCAGGATTCGAACCTGCGACCGTAGCGGTCGCTCGGCTCCAGACTGTAGCGCCTAGAACCACACGGCCACTCCGGTCGGCTATTATCGAATCATACAGCTAAATATTGTCACTTTCGTAGTTAGAAAGCATTCCTTTCCCTGCGACATAAGGTTAAAAACGGTTCAATTGCATGCGATTCGGACATTTAAAATATAAAGGTGAATCGGTCACACATGGAATCGTTGGGTTCGGTTACACGTTGCGTCGGGCCGGCTATGAGCGAATGCGGTCTGCTTCTCCATGTTACTCATCAGCAATTTTACTACTCTCTGTTTCACAAGAATAGCTTACAGGGCTTTAGCTTGTTCCTTTACCTACATATCAGCAGTCTCATATGAGTTTTGATGAAACTTTTACTCTCGCTTAGGAAATGAAGCTGGGCTGTCACAAAGATGTGATAGCTTCTGCTAGCTTAGGTCATGTTGCTGAATTTACGATCTCTTCCGAGTTTGTTTCATTTTCCGGAGAGTCTGTTTTGTGCCTCCTTGTTGTTTTGATTCCGACGTGGGACGTTGGCCTGGATTGCCCTGGCTAGGTGCTGGCTGGAGAGAACTCGAGAAAATTTTACATTTATCTATAATACATTTGTGCTGTGACACAGCTCCCTTAACAGTGTCTTGTGGATATAATTTACGTTCCCGTTCTTAATTTGAGTAAAAAAGGAAAATTTTCTTAAAAAATTATTTATGTTACCATGACTAAAATCTTGCCTGAGTGAACATATAAGAGATGCTTTTGAATAATTAGGTACTTGCAGATGGTTTCCTTATCACTGTAATGCAGCGTCGGCACTGTTGTGTGTAGTCTGTTGAAATAAGTAGATACACACAGTCACCACAGATATTAGCATTATAAAATAAATTAGTTAACAGTAGCACAAACAGACGTAGATAAGATTCCTTATCATAAACCATAAATAGAATGTGTAGATGTGGCATATATGACACTTGTTAAATTTGTCGGAAGCACTGCCGTACAGACACGTAGTCCATATAATCAAAAGTGATGTCGCTCTTCTTCTTTTCACACATTTTTACCTGCAGGACAGTGGTTAAATTGAATATAGCTGATTATTCATTTTTTCTTGTTTCCTTCTTCTTCTTCTCTTCCGAAAACCTCTTCATTTTTTGCTGTGTTCCTGTTTCCTTTGCTCTATTCATATTTTGCCTTTTTCTTCCTTTCTTTACTTCAAATTTCCTGTTCATAATTTTGTTTCTCAGTTTGTCGCCCTCATTTATTATTTCAATACTGACCCTGCTTGTTTTAGGTCTTCTTCTATTTTCTGAAACCACATTTTTTATTACCTATTTACTACATCAAAAATTCTCTTTGTGAGTCTGTTGTTTATTCTATGTAGGTGTCCATAGAATGTTGGTCGACGTTTTCTGATCATGCTTTATTATTCCAGTCTCTGCTCACAAATGAATTCTTTAGACGATGACCATCTTCAGATCTAAAATAAATAAATATATACATCTGATGAGCAGTGTGTCTTTTAACATAAAACAGCAATATGAATCACAATATACTGTCATACACCAGGGAAATGTATAGTTAAAATATGGTATAACGTACCTTTTTTACACCATGTCCTTAAGTGATACGGACATAGTGGCATTGTCAAAACATATAAATATAATCAGCATAGCATCGTCACATAGATTTAAAATATGGTGTAGAATACGCCACATCGTCCACATAGTGATTATTGCCAACTAGCTACTGAGGTACAGTAGCATCCAGAAACCTGTTTGTCTACACCTTCCCTAGATGTCGCTACTGTGGGCTTGCTTATATGTAGTCATCATTTACACAAAAACATAATCTGAAAAAAGCACATTAGATAAAATGCACGTAGCACACTTATTAAAATTGATGACTATCATAGAAACCCATTGTGATACATTAAAAGATAAATGCAGTTACCTATGTCAAATTATTAAAAGAAAATATATGAAGAGACAGATCAATGAACAGCACCCTCTGTTGGGTTGGCCGCTAGGATCTTATGTAGACGCGCACCGATCGTAAGAACTTAACCAATAGAGGGCTTTACTTATATCGTGACATGTTTCCCACAGAAAACTTTTAAACAACATATAAGCATTCAATAAATAAAATTATATAGTTTGGCTATACATTCCATGAGTAGGTAGGAGATAATCAGTTACAAGATTAGAGCGACTACTGTGCGGAAGTAAGGGAAATGTCTTCTGTTCTCAACGTAACTCATCAAGTAAGGCTAGGTATAAATAAGCGAGACATTATTTGGTTAACGCAGTATGTTATCAAACAAACCAAAGTAGGTGCTGAGTACCCTGGTGGGCTTTTGGCATTGTAAATTTCCAACAAGTCGAGAGCGCGACCGTTCTTTTTCCTGTGTAAACTACGCGTACAACTGTCGATATTGTCTACAGTGTGGCCGGTTTCTGCTAAATGCAGTCCTGATGCAGTTCTGGTATGTGCTTGAAAATGCTCCTTGAATCTAATTTTAAAAGAGCGGCCGGTTTGACCGATGTAAAATTTGTCACAACTACTACAAATGATTTTGCAAACCCCAGAACCTTCAAATTTCTCAGAGTCTATACTCAAACTGTGTTTTAAACGGAGTTTCAGAGTGTTGTTGCCGGCCGCGGTGGTCTCGCGGTTCTAGGCGCGCAGTCCGGAACCGTGCGACTGCTACGGTCGCAGGTTCGAATCCTGCCTCGGGCATGGATGTGTGTGATGTCCTTAGGTTAGTTAGGTTTAAGTAGTTCTAAGTTCTAGGGG